>NW_028128065.1:0-16650 GCF_965231255.1 Vanellus vanellus
GGTTCAAGGAGGCAGTGAGAACCAGCATTACTTTTCCCCGCTGGCACCTTTGCTGTGGCAGCAAAAGCTGGACGTTTGTCTTTTTTGCTCCGGAGGCTGCCGAAAGCGAAAACAGGTGCTTTTGAGGATGGAGTCCGCAGGAAAGCAGAGAGGGCCAAATTGTCTGTGGCATTTGAAAGGGTTCCAGGAGGCAGTGAGAACCAGCATTACTTTTCCCCGCTGGCACCTTTGCTGTGGCAGCAAAAGCTGGACGTTTGTCTTTTTTGCTCCGGAGGTTGCCGAAAGCGAAAACAGGTGCTTTTGAGGATGGAGTCCGCAGGAAAGCAGAGAGGGCCAAATTGTCTGAGGCATTTGAAGAGGTTCCAGGAAGCAGTGAGAACCAGCATTACTTTTCCCCGCTGGCACCTTTGCTGTGGCAGCAAAAGCTGGACGTTTGTCTTTTTTGCTCCGGAGGCTGCCGAAAGCGAAAACAGGTGCTTTTGAGGATGGAGTCCGCAGGAAAGCAGAGAGGGCCAAATTGTCTGGGGCATTTGAAAGGGTTCCAGGAGGCAGTGAGAACCAGCATTACTTTTCCCCGCTGGCACCTTTGCTGTGTCAGCAAAAGCTGGACGTTTGTCTTTTTTGCTCCGGAGGCTGCCGAAAGCGAAAACAGGTGCTTTTGAGGATGGAGTCCGCAGGAAAGCAGAGAGGGCCAAATTGTCTGTGGCATTTGAAAGGGTTCCAGGAGGCAGTGAGAACCAGCATTACTTTTCCCCGCTGGCACCTTTGCTGTGGCAGCAAAAGCTGGACGTTTGTCTTTTTTGCTCCGGAGGCTGCCGAAAGCGAAAACAGGTGCTTTTGAGGATGGAGTCCGCAGGAAAGCAGAGAGGGCCAAATTGTCTGTGGCATTTGAAAGGGTTCCAGGAGGCAGTGAGAACCAGCATTACTTTTCCCCGCTGGCACCTTTGCTGTGGCAGCAAAAGCTGGACGTTTGTCTTTTTTGCTCCGGAGGCTGCCGAAAGCGAAAACAGGTGCTTTTGAGGATGGAGTCCGCAGCAAAGCAGAGAGGGCCAAATTGTCTGTGGCATTTGAAGAGGTTCCAGGAGGCAGTGAGAACCAGCATTACTTTTCCCCGCTGGCACCTTTGCTGTGGCAGCAAAAGCTGGACGTTTGTCTTTTTTGCTCCGGAGGGCGCCGAAAGCCAAAACAGGTGCTTTTGAGGATGGAGTCCGCAGGAAAGCAGAGAGGGCCAAATTGTCTGTGGCATTTGAAAGGGTTCCAGGAGGCAGTGAGAACCAGCATTACTTTTCCCCGCTGGCACCTTTGCTGTGGCAGCAAAAGCTGGACGTTTGTCTTTTTTGCTCCGGAGGCTGCCGAAAGCGAAAATAGGTTCTTTTGAGGATGGAGTCCGCAGGAAAGCAGAGAGGGCCAAATTGTCTTTGGCATTTAAAGAGGTTCCAGGAGGCAGTGAGGACCAGCATTACTTTTCCCCGCTGGCTCCTTTGCTGCGGCAGCAAAAGCTGGACGTTTGTCATTTTACCACCGGAGGGCGCCGAAAGTGAAAAAAGGCGCTTTTGAGGATAGAGTCGGCAGGAAAGCAGAGAGGGCCAAATTGTCTGTGGCATTTGATAGGGTTCCAGGAGGCAGTGAGAACCAGCATTACTTTTCCCCGCTGGCACCTTTGCTGTGGCAGCAAAAGCTGGACGTTTGTCTTTTTTGCTCCGGAGGCTGACGAAAGCGAAAACAGGTGCTTTTGAGGATGGAGTCCGCAGGAAAGCAGAGAGGGCCAAATTGTCTGTGGCATTTGAAAGGGTTCCAGGAGGCAGTGAGAACCAGCATTACTTTTCCCCGCTGGCACATTTGCTGTGGCAGCAAAAGCTGGACGTTTGTCTTTTTTGCTCCGGAGGCTGCCGAAAGCGAAAACAGGTGCTTTTGAGGATGGAGTCCGCAGCAAAGCAGAGAGGGCCAAATTGTCTGTGGCATTTGAAGAGGTTCCAGGAGGCAGTGAGAACCAGCATTACTTTTCCCCGCTGGCACCTTTGCTGTGGCAGCAAAAGCTGGACGTTTGTCTTTTTTGCTCCGGAGGGCGCCGAAAGCGAAAACAGGTGCTTTTGAGGATGGAGTCCGCAGGAAAGCAGAGAGGGCCAAATTGTCTGTGGCATTTGAAAGGGTTCCAGGAGGCAGTGAGAACCAGCATTACTTTTCCCCGCTGGCACCTTTGCTGTGGCAGCAAAAGCTGGACGTTTGTCTTTTTTGCTCCGGAGGCTGCCGAAAGCGAAAACAGGTGCTTTTGAGGATAGAGTCCGCAGGAAAGCAGAGAGGGCCAAATTGTCTGTGGCATTTGAAAGGGTTCCAGGAGGCAGTGAGAACCAGCATTACTTTTCCCCGCTGGCACCTTTGCTGTGGCAGCAAAAGCTGGATGTTTGTCTTTTTTGCTCCGGAGGCTGCCGAAAGCGAAAACAGGTGCTTTTGATGATGGAGTCCGCAGGAAAGCAGAGAGGGCCAAATTGTCTTTGGCATTTAACGAGGTTCCAGGAGGCAGTGAGGACCAGCATTACTTTTCCCCGCTGGCACCTTTGCTGCGGCAGCAAAAGCTGGACGTTTGTCTTTTTACCACCGGAGGGCGCCGAAAGTGAAAAAAGGCGCTTTTGAGGATAGAGTCCGCAGGAAAGCAGAGAGGGCCAAATTGTCTGGGGCATTTGAAAGGGTTCCAGGAGGCAGTGAGAACCAGCATTACTTTTCCCCGCTGGCACCTTTGCTGTGGCAGCAAAAGCTGGACGTTTGTCTTTTTTGCTCCGGAGGCTGCCGAAAGCGAAAACAGGTGCTTTTGAGGATGGAGTCCGCAGGAAAGCAGAGAGGGCCAAATTGTCTGTGGCATTTGAAAGGGTTCCAGGAGGCAGTGAGAACCAGCATTACTTTTCCCCGCTGGCACCTTTGTTGTGGCAGCAAAAGCTGGACGTTTGTCTTTTTTGCTCCGGAGGCTGCCGAAAGCGAAAACAGGTGCTTTTGAGGATGGAGTCCGCAGGAAAGCAGAGAGGGCCAAATTGTCTGTGGCATTTGAAAGGGTTCCAGGAGGCAGTGAGAACCAGCATTACTTTTCCCCGCTGGCACCTTTGCTGTGGCAGCAAAAGCTGGACGTTTGTCTTTTTTGCTCCGGAGGCTGCCGAAAGCGAAAACAGGTGCTTTTGAGGATGGAGTCCGCAGGAAAGCAGAGAGGGCCAAATTGTCTGAGGCATTTGAAGAGGTTCCAGGAAGCAGTGAGAACCAGCATTACTTTTCCCCGCTGGCACCTTTGCTGTGGCAGCAAAAGCTGGACGTTTGTCTTTTTTGCTCCGGAGGCTGCCGAAAGCGAAAACAGGTGCTTTTGATGATGGAGTCCGCAGGAAAGCAGAGAGGGCCAAATTGTCTGTGGCATTTGAAAGGGTTCCAGGAGGCAGTGAGAACCAGCATTACTTTTCCCCGCTGGCACCTTTGCTGTGGCAGCAAAAGCTGGACGTTTGTCTTTTTTGCTCCGGAGGCTGCCGAAAGCGAAAACAGGTGCTTTTGAGGATGGAGTTCGCAGGAAAGCAGAGAGGGCCAAATTGTCTGTGGCATTTGAAAGGGTTCCAGGAGGCAGTGAGAACCAGCATTACTTTTCCCCGCTGGCACCTTTGCTGTGGCAGCAAAAGCTGGACGTTTGTCTTTTTTGCTCCGGAGGCTGCCGAAAGCGAAAACAGGTGCTTTTGATGATGGAGTCCGCAGGAAAGCAGAGAGGGCCAAATTGTCTGTGGCATTTGAAGAGGTTCCAGGAGGCAGTGAGAAGCAGCATTACTTTTCCCCGCTGGCTCCTTTGCTGCGGCAGCAAAAGCTGGACGTTTGTCATTTTACCACCGGAGGGCGCCGAAAGTGAAAAAAGGCGCTTTTGAGGATAGAGTCGGCAGGAAAGCAGAGAGGGCCAAATTGTCTGTGGCATTTGATAGGGTTCCAGGAGGCAGTGAGAACCAGCATTACTTTTCCCCGCTGGCACCTTTGCTGTGGCAGCAAAAGCTGGACGTTTGTCTTTTTTGCTCCGGAGGCTGACGAAAGCGAAAACAGGTGCTTTTGAGGATGGAGTCCGCAGGAAAGCAGAGAGGGCCAAATTGTCTGTGGCATTTGAAAGGGTTCCAGGAGGCAGTGAGAACCAGCATTACTTTTCCCCGCTGGCACCTTTGCTGTGGCAGCAAAAGCTGGACGTTTGTCTTTTTTGCTCCGGAGGCTGCCGAAAGCGAAAACAGGTGCTTTTGAGGATGGAGTCCGCAGCAAAGCAGAGAGGGCCAAATTGTCTGTGGCATTTGAAGAGGTTCCAGGAGGCAGTGAGAACCAGCATTACTTTTCCCCGCTGGCACCTTTGCTGTGGCAGCAAAAGCTGGACGTTTGTCTTTTTTGCTCCGGAGGGCGCCGAAAGCGAAAACAGGTGCTTTTGAGGATGGAGTCCGCAGGAAAGCAGAGAGGGCCAAATTGTCTGTGGCATTTGAAAGGGTTCCAGGAGGCAGTGAGAACCAGCATTACTTTTCCCCGCTGGCACCTTTGCTGTGGCAGCAAAAGCTGGACGTTTGTCTTTTTTGCTCCGGAGGCTGCCGAAAGCGAAAACAGGTGCTTTTGAGGATAGAGTCCGCAGGAAAGCAGAGAGGGCCAAATTGTCTGTGGCATTTGAAAGGGTTCCAGGAGGCAGTGAGAACCAGCATTACTTTTCCCCGCTGGCACCTTTGCTGTGGCAGCAAAAGCTGGATGTTTGTCTTTTTTGCTCCGGAGGCTGCCGAAAGCGAAAACAGGTGCTTTTGATGATGGAGTCCGCAGGAAAGCAGAGAGGGCCAAATTGTCTTTGGCATTTAACGAGGTTCCAGGAGGCAGTGAGGACCAGCATTACTTTTCCCCGCTGGCACCTTTGCTGCGGCAGCAAAAGCTGGACGTTTGTCTTTTTACCACCGGAGGGCGCCGAAAGTGAAAAAAGGCGCTTTTGAGGATAGAGTCCGCAGGAAAGCAGAGAGGGCCAAATTGTCTGGGGCATTTGAAAGGGTTCCAGGAGGCAGTGAGAACCAGCATTACTTTTCCCCGCTGGCACCTTTGCTGTGGCAGCAAAAGCTGGACGTTTGTCTTTTTTGCTCCGGAGGCTGCCGAAAGCGAAAACAGGTGCTTTTGAGGATGGAGTCCGCAGGAAAGCAGAGAGGGCCAAATTGTCTGTGGCATTTGAAAGGGTTCCAGGAGGCAGTGAGAACCAGCATTACTTTTCCCCGCTGGCACCTTTGCTGTGGCAGCAAAAGCTGGACGTTTGTCTTTTTTGCTCCGGAGGCTGCCGAAAGCGAAAACAGGTGCTTTTGAGGATGGAGTCCGCAGGAAAGCAGAGAGGGCCAAATTGTCTGTGGCATTTGAAAGGGTTCCAGGAGGCAGTGAGAACCAGCATTACTTTTCCCCGCTGGCACCTTTGCTGTGGCAGCAAAAGCTGGACGTTTGTCTTTTTTGCTCCGGAGGCTGCCGAAAGCGAAAACAGGTGCTTTTGAGGATGGAGTCCGCAGGAAAGCAAAGAGGGCCAAATTGTCTGTGGCATTTGAAGAGGTTCCAGGAAGCAGTGAGAACCAGCATTACTTTTCCCCGCTGGCACCTTTGCTGTGGCAGCAAAAGCTGGACGTTTGTCTTTTTTGCTCCGGAGGCTGCCGAAAGCGAAAACAGGTGCTTTTGAGGATGGAGTTCGCAGGAAAGCAGAGAGGGCCAAATTGTCTGTGGCATTTGAAAGGGTTCCAGGAGGCAGTGAGAACCAGCATTACTTTTCCCCGCTGGCACCTTTGCTGTGGCAGCAAAAGCTGGACGTTTGTCTTTTTTGCTCCGGAGGCTGCCGAAAGCGAAAACAGGTGCTTTTGATGATGGAGTCCGCAGGAAAGCAGAGAGGGCCAAATTGTCTGTGGCATTTGAAGAGGTTCCAGGAGGCAGTGAGAAGCAGCATTACTTTTCCCCGCTGGTACCTTTGCTGTGGCAGCAAAAGCTGGACGTTTGTCTTTTTTGCTCCTGAGGTTGCCGAAAGCGAAAAAAGGTGCTTTTGAGGATGGAGTCCGCAGGAAAGCAGAGAGGGCCAAATTGTCTGGGGCATTTGAAAGGGTTCCAGGAGGCAGTGAGAACGAGCATTACTTTTCCCCGCTGGCACCTTTGCTGTGGCAGCAAAAGCTGGACGTTTGTCTTTTTTGCTCCGGAGGCTGCCGAAAGCGAAAATAGGTTCTTTTGAGGATGGAGTCCGCAGGAAAGCAGAGAGGGCCAAATTGTCTGGGCATTTGAAAGGGTTCCAGGAGGCAGTGAGAACCAGCATTACTTTTCCCCGCTGGCACCTTTGCTGTGGCAGCAAAAGCTGGACGTTTGTCTTTTTTGCTCCGGAGGCTGCCGAAAGCGAAAACAGGTGCTTTTGAGGATGGAGTCCGCAGGAAAGCAGAGAGGGCCAAATTGTCTTTGGCATTTAAAGAGGTTCCAGGAGGCAGTGAGGACCAGCATTACTTTTCCCCGCTGGCACCTTTGTTGTGGCAGCAAAAGCTGGACGTTTGTCTTTTTACCACCGGAGGGCGCCGAAAGTGAAAAAAGGCGCTTTTGAGGATAGAGTCCGCAGGAAAGCAGAGAGGGCCAAATTGTCTGTGGCATTTGATAGGGTTCCAGGAGGCAGTGAGAACCAGCATTACTTTTCCCCGCTGGCACCTTTGCTGTGGCAGCAAAAGCTGGACGTTTGTCTTTTTTGCTCCGGAGGTTGCCGAAAGCGAAAACAGGTGCTTTTGAGGATGGAGTCCGCAGGAAAGCAGAGAGGGCCAAATTGTCTGAGGCATTTGAAGAGGTTCCAGGAGGCAGTGAGAACCAGCATTACTTTTCCCCGCTGGCACCTTTGCTGTAGCAGCAAAAGCTGGACGTTTGTCTTTTTTGCTCCGGAGGTTGCCGAAAGCGAAAACAGGTGCTTTTGAGGATAGAGTTCGCAGGAAAGCAGAGAGGGCCAAATTGTCTGGGGCATTTGAAAGGGTTCCAGGAGGCAGTGAGAACCAGCATTACTTTTCCCCGTTGGCACCTTTGCTGTGGCAGCAAAAGCTGGACGTTTGTCTTTTTTGCTCCGGAGGCTGCCGAAAGCGAAAACAGGTGCTTTTGAGGATGGAGTCCGCAGGAAAGCAGAGAGGGCCAAATTGTCTTTGGCATTTAAAGAGGTTCCAGGAGGCAGTGAGGACCAGCATTACTTTTCCCCGTTGGCACCTTTGCTGCGGCAGCAAAAGCTGGACGTTTGTCTTTTTACCACCGGAGGGCGCCGAAAGTGAAAAAAGGCGCTTTTGAGGATAGAGTCCGCAGGAAAGCAGAGAGGGCCAAATTGTCTGGGGCATTTGAAAGGGTTCCAGGAGGCAGTGAGAACCAGCATTACTTTTCCCCGCTGGTACCTTTGCTGTGGCAGCAAAAGCTGGACGTTTGTCTTTTTTGCTCCGGAGGCTGCCGAAAGCGAAAACAGGTGCTTTTGAGGATGGAGTCCGCAGGAAAGCAGAGAGGGCCAAATTGTCTGTGGCATTTGAAAGGGTTCCAGGAGGCAGTGAGAACCAGCATTACTTTTCCCCGCTGGCACCTTTGCTGTGGCAGCAAAAGCTGGACGTTTGTCTTTTTTGCTCCGGAGGTTGCCGAAAGCGAAAACAGGTGCTTTTGAGGATGGAGTCCGCAGGAAAGCAGAGAGGGTCAAATTGTCTGAGGCATTTCAATAGGTTCCAGGAAGCAGTGAGAACCAGCATTACTTTTCCCCGCTGGCACCTTTGCTGTGGCAGCAAAAGCTGGACGTTTGTCTTTTTTGCTCCGGAGGCTGCCGAAAGCGAAAACAGGTGCTTTTGAGGATGGAGTCCGCAGGAAAGCAGAGAGGGCCAAATTGTCTGTGGCATTTGAAAGGGTTCCAGGAGGCAGTGAGAACCAGCATTACTTTTCCCCGCTGGCACCTTTGCTGTGGCAGCAAAAGCTGGACGTTTGTCTTTTTTGCTCCGGAGGCTGCCGAAAGCGAAAACAGGTGCTTTTGAGGATGGAGTCCGCAGGAAAGCAGAGAGGGCCAAATTGTCTGTGGCATTTGAAGAGGTTCCAGGAGGCAGTGAGAACCAGCATTACTTTTCCCCGCTGGTACCTTTGCTGTGGCAGCAAAAGCTGGACGTTTGTCTTTTTTGCTCCGGAGGGCGCCGAAAGCAAAAATAGGTTCTTTTGAGGATGGAGTCCGCAGGAAAGCAGAGAGGGCCAAATTGTCTGTGGCATTTGAAAGGGTTCCAGGAGGCAGTGAGAACCAGCATTACTTTTCCCCGATGGCACCTTTGCTGTGGCAGCAAAAGCTGGACGTTTGTCTTTTTTGCTCCGGAGGCTGCCGAAAGCGAAAACAGGTGCTTTTGATGATGGAGTCGGCAGGAAAGCAGAGAGGGCCAAATTGTCTTTGGCATTTAAAGAGGTTCCAGGAGGCAGTGAGGACCAGCATTACTTTTCCCTGCTGGCACCTTTGCTGCGGCAGCAAAAGCTGGACGTTTGTCTTTTTACCACCGGAGGGCGCCGAAAGTGAAAAAAGGCGCTTTTGAGGATAGAGTCCGCAGGAAAGCAGAGAGGGCCAAATTGTCTGTGGCATTTGAAAGGGTTCCAGGAGGCAGTGAGAACCAGCATTACTTTTCCCCGCTGGCACCTTTGCTGTGGCAGCAAAAGCTGGACGTTTGTCTTTTTTGCTCCGGAGGCTGCCGAAAGCGAAAACAGGTGCTTTTGAGGATGGAGTCCGCAGGAAAGCAGAGAGGGCCAAATTGTCTGTGGCATTTGAAAGGGTTCCAGGAGGCAGTGAGAACCAGCATTACTTTTCCCCGCTGGCACCTTTGCTGTGGCAGCAAAAGCTGGACGTTTGTCTTTTTTGCTCCGGAGGCTGCCGAAAGCGAAAACAGGTGCTTTTGATGATGGAGTCCGCAGGAAAGCAGAGAGGGCCAAATTGTCTTTGGCATTTAAAGAGGTTCCAGGAGGCAGTGAGGACCAGCATTACTTTTCCCCGCTGGCACCTTTGCTGTGGCAGCAAAAGCTGGACGTTTGTCTTTTTACCACCGGAGGGCGCCGAAAGTGAAAAAAGGCGCTTTTGAGGATAGAGTCCGCAGGAAAGCAGAGAGGGCCAAATTGTCTGTGGCATTTGAAAGGGTTCCAGGAGGCAGTGAGAACCAGCATTACTTTTCCCCGATGGCACCTTTGCTGTGGCAGCAAAAGCTGGACGTTTGTCTTATTTGCTCCGGAGGCTGCGGAAAGCGAAAACAGCTGCTTTTGAGGATGGAGTCCGCAGGAAAGCAGAGAGGGCCAAATTGTCTGTGGCATTTGAAGAGGTTCCAGGAGGCAGTGAGAAGCAGCATTACTTTTCCCCACTGGTACCTTTGCTGTGGCAGCAAAAGCTGGACGTTTGTCTTTTTTGCTCCTGAGGTTGCCGAAAGCGAAAACAGGTGCTTTTGAGGATGGAGTCCGCAGGAAAGCAGAGAGGGCCAAATTGTCTGTGGCATTTGAAAGGGTTCCAGGAGGCAGTGAGAACCAGCATTACTTTTCCCCGCTGGCACCTTTGCTGTGGCAGCAAAAGCTGGACGTTTGTCTTTTTTGCTCCGGAGGCTGCCGAAAGCGAAAATAGGTTCTTTTGAGGATGGAGTCCGCAGGAAAGCAGAGAGGGCCAAATTGTCTGGGCATTTGAAAGGGTTCCAGGAGGCAGTGAGAACCAGCATTACTTTTCCCCGCTGGAACCTTTGCTGTGGCAGCAAAAGCTGGACGTTTGTCTTTTTTGCTCCGGAGGCTGCCGAAAGCGAAAACAGGTGCTTTTGATGATAGAGTCCGCAGGAAAGCAGAGAGGGCCAAATTGTCTTTGGCATTTAAAGAGGTTCCAGGAGGCAGTGAGGACCAGCATTACTTTTCCCCGTTGGCACCTTTGCTGCGGCAGCAAAAGCTGGACGTTTGTCTTTTTACCACCGGAGGGCGCCGAAAGTGAAAAAAGGCGCTTTTGAGGATAGAGTCCGCAGGAAAGCAGAGAGGGCCAAATTGTCTGGGGCATTTGAAAGGGTTCCAGGAGGCAGTGAGAACCAGCATTACTTTTCCCCGCTGGCACCTTTGCTGTGGCAGCAAAAGCTGGACGTTTGTCTTTTTTGCTCCGGAGGTTGCCGAAAGCGAAAACAGGTGCTTTTGAGGATGGAGTCCGCAGGAAAGCAGAGAGGGCCAAATTGTCTGTGGCATTTGAAAGGGTTCCAGGAGGCAGTGAGAACCAGCATTACTTTTCCCCGCTGGCACCTTTGCTGTGGCAGCAAAAGCTGGACGTTTGTCTTTTTTGCTCCGGAGGTTGCCGAAAGCGAAAACAGGTGCTTTTGAGGATGGAGTCCGCAGGAAAGCAGAGAGGGCCAAATTGTCTGAGGCATTTGAAGAGGTTCCAGGAAGCAGTGAGAACCAGCATTACTTTTCCCCGCTGGCACCTTTGCTGTGGCAGCAAAAGCTGGACGTTTGTCTTTTTTGCTCCGGAGGCTGCCGAAAGCGAAAACAGGTGCTTTTGAGGATGGAGTCCGCATGAAAGCAGAGAGGGCCAAATTGTCTGTGGCATTTGAAAGGGTTCCAGGAGGCAGTGAGAACCAGCATTACTTTTCCCCGCTGGCACCTTTGCTGTGGCAGCAAAAGCTGGACGTTTGTCTTATTTGCTCCGGAGGCTGCGGAAAGCGAAAACAGCTGCTTTTGAGGATGGAGTCCGCAGGAAAGCAGAGAGGGCCAAATTGTCTGTGGCATTTGAAGAGGTTCCAGGAGGCAGTGAGAAGCAGCATTACTTTTCCCCGCTGGTACCTTTGCTGTGGCAGCAAAAGCTGGATGTTTGTCTTTTTTGCTCCTGAGGTTGCCGAAAGCGAAAACAGGTGCTTTTGAGGATGGAGTCCGCAGGAAAGCAGAGAGGGCCAAATTGTCTGTGGCATTTGAAAGGGTTCCAGGAGGCAGTGAGAACGAGCATTACTTTTCCCCGCTGGCACCTTTGCTGTGGCAGCAAAAGCTGGACGTTTGTCTTTTTTGCTCCGGAGGCTGCCGAAAGCGAAAATAGGTTCTTTTGAGGATGGAGTCCGCAGGAAAGCAGAGAGGGCCAAATTGTCTGGGCATTTGAAAGGGTTCCAGGAGGCAGTGAGAACCAGCATTACTTTTCCCCGCTGGCACCTTTGCTGTGGCAGCAAAAGCTGGACGTTTGTCTTTTTTGCTCCGGAGGCTGCCGAAAGCGAAAACAGGTGCTTTTGATGATGGAGTCCGCAGGAAAGCAGAGAGGGCCAAATTGTCTTTGGCATTTAAAGAGGTTCCAGGAGGCAGTGAGGACCAGCATTACTTTTCCCCGCTGGCACCTTTGCTGCGGCAGCAAAAGCTGGACGTTTGTCTTTTTACCACCGGAGGGCGCCGAAAGTGAAAAAAGGCGCTTTTGAGGATAGAGTCCGCAGGAAAGCAGAGAGGGCCAAATTGTCTGTGGCATTTGATAGGGTTCCAGGAGGCAGTGAGAACCAGCATTACTTTTCCCCGCTGGCACCTTTGCTGTGGCAGCAAAAGCTGGACGTTTGTCTTTTTTGCTCCGGAGGCTGCCGAAAGCGAAAACAGGTGCTTTTGATGATGGAGTCCGCAGGAAAGCAGAGAGGGCCAAATTGTCTGTGACATTTGAAAGGGTTCCAGGAGGCAGTGAGAACGAGCATTACTTTTCCCCGATGGCACCTTTGCTGTGGCAGCAAAAGCTGAACGTTTGTCTTTTTTGCTCCGGAGGCTGCCGAAAGCGAAAACAGGTGCTTTTGAGGATGGAGTCCGCAGGAAAGCAGAGAGGGCCAAATTGTCTGTGGCATTTGAAAGGGTTCCAGGAGGCAGTGAGAACCAGCATTACTTTTCCCCGCTGGCACCTTTGCTGTGGCAGCAAAAGCTGGACGTTTGTCTTTTTTGCTCCGGAGGCTGCCGAAAGCGAAAACAGGTGCTTTTGAGGATGGAGTCCGCAGGAAAGCAGAGAGGGCCAAATTGTCTGTGGCATTTGAAAGGGTTCCAGGAGGCAGTGAGAACCAGCATTACTTTTCCCCGCTGGCACCTTTGCTGTGGCAGCAAAAGCTGGACGTTTGTCTTTTTTGCTCCGGAGGGCGCCGAAAGCGAAAATAGGTTCTTTTGAGGATGGAGTCCGCAGGAAAGCAGAGAGGGCCAAATTGTCTGTGGCATTTGAAAGGGTTCCAGGAGGCACTGAGAACCAGCATTACTTTTCCCCGCTGGCACCTTTGCTGTGGCAGCAAAAGCTGGACGTTTGTCTTTTTTGCTCCGGAGGCTGCCGAAAGCGAAAACAGGTGCTTTTGAGGATGGAGTCCGCAGGAAAGCAGAGAGGGCCAAATTGTCTGTGGCATTTGAAAGGGTTCCAGGAGGCAGTGAGAACCAGCATTACTTTTCCCCGCTGGCACCTTTGCTGTGGCAGCAAAAGCTGGACGTTTGTCTTTTTTGCTCCGGAGGCTGCCGAAAGCGAAAACAGGTGCTTTTGAGGATGGAGTCCGCAGGAAAGCAGAGAGGGCCAAATTGTCTGTGGCATTTGAAAGGGTTCCAGGAGGCAGTGAGAACCAGCATTACTTTTCCCCGCTGTCACCTTTGTTGTGGCAGCAAAAGCTGGACGTTTGTCTTTTTTGCTCCGGAGGCTGCCGAAAGCGAAAACAGGTGCTTTTGAGGATGGAGTCCGCAGGAAAGCAGAGAGAGCCAAATTGTCTGGGGCATTTGAAGGAGTTCCAGGAGGCAGTGAGAACCAGCATTACTTTTCCCCGCTGGCACCTTTGCTGTGGCAGCAAAAGCTGGACGTTTGTCTTTTTTGCTCCGGAGGCTGCCGAAAGCGAAAACAGGTGCTTTTGAGGATGGAGTCCGCAGGAAAGCAGAGAGAGCCAAATTGTCTGGGGCATTTGAAGGAGTTCCAGGAGGCAGTGAGAACCAGCATTACTTTTCCCCGCTGGCACCTTTGCTGTGGCAGCAAAAGCTGGACGTTTGTCTTTTTTGCTCCGGAGGGCGCCGAAAGCGAAAATAGGTTCTTTTGAGGATGGAGTCCGCAGGAAAGCAGAGAGGGCCAAATTGTCTGTGGCATTTGAAAGGGTTCCAGGAGGCAGTGAGAACCAGCATTACTTTTCCCCGCTGGCACCTCTGCTGTGGCAGCAAAAGCTGGACGTTTGTCTTTTTTGCTCCGGAGGCTGCCGAAAGCGAAAACAGGTGCTTTTGAGGATGGAGTCCGCAGGAAAGCAGAGAGGGCCAAATTGTCTGTGGCATTTGAAAGGGTTCCAGGAGGCAGTGAGAACCAGCATTACTTTTCCCCGCTGGCACCTTTGCTGTGGCAGCAAAAGCTGGACGTTTGTCTTTTTTGCTCCGGAGGTTGCCGAAAGCGAAAACAGGTGCTTTTGAGGATGGAGTCCGCAGGAAAGCAGAGAGGGCCAAATTGTCTGAGGCATTTGAAGAGGTTCCAGGAAGCAGTGAGAACCAGCATTACTTTTCCCCGCTGGCACCTTTGCTGTGGCAGCAAAAGCTGGACGTTTGTCTTTTTACCACCGGAGGGCGCCGAAAGTGAAAAAAGGCGCTTTTGAGGATAGAGTCCGCAGGAAAGCAGAGAGGGCCAAATTGTCTGTGGCATTTGAAAGGGTTCCAGGAGGCAGTGAGAACCAGCATTACTTTTCCCCGATGGCACCTTTGCTGTGGCAGCAAAAGCTGGACGTTTGTCTTATTTGCTCCGGAGGCTGCGGAAAGCGAAAACAGCTGCTTTTGAGGATGGAGTCCGCAGGAAAGCAGAGAGGGCCAAATTGTCTGTGGCATTTGAAGAGGTTCCAGGAGGCAGTGAGAAGCAGCATTACTTTTCCCCGCTGGTACCTTTGCTGTGGCAGCAAAAGCTGGACGTTTGTCTTTTTTGCTCCTGAGGTTGCCGAAAGCGAAAACAGGTGCTTTTGAGGATGGAGTCCGCAGGAAAGCAGAGAGGGCCAAATTGTCTGTGGCATTTGAAAGGGTTCCAGGAGGCAGTGAGAACCAGCATTACTTTTCCCCGCTGGCACCTTTGCTGTGGCAGCAAAAGCTGGACGTTTGTCTTTTTTGCTCCGGAGGCTGCCGAAAGCGAAAATAGGTTCTTTTGAGGATGGAGTCCGCAGGAAAGCAGAGAGGGCCAAATTGTCTGGGCATTTGAAAGGGTTCCAGGAGGCAGTGAGAACCAGCATTACTTTTCCCCGCTGGAACCTTTGCTGTGGCAGCAAAAGCTGGACGTTTGTCTTTTTTGCTCCGGAGGCTGCCGAAAGCGAAAACAGGTGCTTTTGATGATAGAGTCCGCAGGAAAGCAGAGAGGGCCAAATTGTCTTTGGCATTTAAAGAGGTTCCAGGAGGCAGTGAGGACCAGCATTACTTTTCCCCGTTGGCACCTTTGCTGCGGCAGCAAAAGCTGGACGTTTGTCTTTTTACCACCGGAGGGCGCCGAAAGTGAAAAAAGGCGCTTTTGAGGATAGAGTCCGCAGGAAAGCAGAGAGGGCCAAATTGTCTGGGGCATTTGAAAGGGTTCCAGGAGGCAGTGAGAACCAGCATTACTTTTCCCCGCTGGCACCTTTGCTGTGGCAGCAAAAGCTGGACGTTTGTCTTTTTTGCTCCGGAGGCTGCCGAAAGCGAAAAACAGGTGCTTTTGAGGATGGAGTCCGCAGGAAAGCAGAGAGGGCCAAATTGTCTGTGGCATTTGAAAGGGTTCCAGGAGGCAGTGAGAACCAGCATTACTTTTCCCCGCTGGCACCTTTGCTGTGGCAGCAAAAGCTGGACGTTTGTCTTTTTTGCTCCGGAGGTTGCCGAAAGCGAAAACAGGTGCTTTTGAGGATGGAGTCCGCAGGAAAGCAGAGAGGGCCAAATTGTCTGAGGCATTTGAAGAGGTTCCAGGAAGCAGTGAGAACCAGCATTACTTTTCCCCGCTGGCACCTTTGCTGTGGCAGCAAAAGCTGGACGTTTGTCTTTTTTGCTCCGGAGGCTGCCGAAAGCGAAAACAGGTGCTTTTGAGGATGGAGTCCGCATGAAAGCAGAGAGGGCCAAATTGTCTGTGGCATTTGAAAGGGGTTCCAGGAGGCAGTGAGAACCAGCATTACTTTTCCCCGCTGGCACCTTTGCTGTGGCAGCAAAAGCTGGACGTTTGTCTTATTTGCTCCGGAGGCTGCGGAAAGCGAAAACAGCTGCTTTTGAGGATGGAGTCGCAGGAAAGCAGAGAGGGCCAAATTGTCTGTGGCATTTGAAGAGGTTCCAGGAGGCAGTGAGAAGCAGCATTACTTTTCCCCGCTGGTACCTTTGCTGTGGCAGCAAAAGCTGGATGTTTGTCTTTTTTGCTCCTGAGGTTGCCGAAAGCGAAAACAGGTGCTTTTGAGGATGGAGTCCGCAGGAAAGCAGAGAGGGCCAAATTGTCTGTGGCATTTGAAAGGGTTCCAGGAGGCAGTGAGAACGAGCATTACTTTTCCCCGCTGGCACCTTTGCTGTGGCAGCAAAAGCTGGACGTTTGTCTTTTTTGCTCCGGAGGCTGCCGAAAGTGAAAAAAGGTTCTTTTGAGGATAGAGTCCGCAGGAAAGCAGAGAGGGCCAAATTGTCTGGGGCATTTGAAGGGTTCCAGGAGGCAGTGAGGACCAGCATCACTTTTCCCCGCTGGCACCTTTGCTGTGGCAGCAAAAGCTGGACGTTTGTCTTTTTTGCTCCGGAGGCTGCCGAAAGTGAAAAAAGGTGCTTTTGAGGATAGAGTCTGCAGGAAAGCAGAGAGGGCCAAATTGTCTGGGGCATTTGAAGGGGTTCCAGGAGGCAGTGAGGACCAGCATCACTTTTCCCCGCTGGCACCTTTGCTGTGGCAGCAAAAGCTGGACGTTTGTCTTTTTTGCTCCGGAGGCCGCCGAAATTGAAAAAAGGTGCTTTTGAGGATAGAGTCTGCAGGAAAGCAGAGAGGGCCAAATTGTCTGGGGCATTTGAAGGGGTTCCAGGAGGCAGTGAGGACCAGCATCACTTTTCCCTGCTGGCACCTTTGCTGTGGCAGCAAAAGCTGGACGTTTGTCTTTTTTGCTCCAAACACGCCGAAAGTGAAAAAAGGTGCTTTTGAGGATAGAGTCTGCAGGAAAGCAGAGAGGGCCCAAATTGTCTGGGGCATTTGAAGGGGTTCCAGGAGGCAGTGAGGACCAGCATCACTTTTCCCCGCTGGCACCTTTGCTGTGGCAGCAAAAGCTGGACGTTTGTCTTTTTTGCTCCGGAGGCTGACGAGAGTGAAAAGGTGCTTTTGAGGATAGAGTCTGCATGAAAGCAGAGAGGGCCAAATTGTCTGGGGCATTTGAAGGGGTTCCAGGAGACAGTGAGGACCAGCATCACTTTTCCCCGCTGGCACCTTTGCTGTGGCAGCAAAAGCTGGACGTTTGTCTTTTTTGCTCCAGAGGCTGCCGAAAGTGAAAAAGGTGCTTTTGAGGATAGAGTCTGCAGGAAAGCAGAGAGGGCCAAATTGTCTGGGCATTTGAAGGGGTTCCAGGAGGCAGTGAGGACCAGCATCACTTTTCCCCGCTGGCACCTTTGCTGTGGCAGCAAAAGCTGGACGTTTGTCTTTTTTGCTCCGAACACCGCCGAAAGTGAAAAAAGGTGCTTTTGAGGATAGAGTCTGCAGGAAAGCAGAGAGGGCCAAATTGTCTGGGGCATTTGAAGGGGTTCCAGGAG
>NW_028128064.1:0-26339 GCF_965231255.1 Vanellus vanellus
AGTGAGAAGCAGCATCACTTTTCCCCGCTGGCACCTTTGCTGTGGCAGCAAAAGCTGGACGTTTGTCTTTTTTGCTCCAAACAGCGCCGAAAGTGAAAAAAGGTGCTTTTGAGGATAGACTTTTAAGGAAAGCAGAGAGGGCCAAATTGTCTGGGGCATTTGAAGGGGTTCCAGGAGGCAGTGAGGACCAGCATCACTTTTCCCCGCTGGCACCTTTGCTGTGGCAGCAAAAGCTGGACGTTTGTCTTTTTTGCTCCAAACAGTGCCGAAAGTGAAAAAAGGTTCTTTTGAGGATAGAGTGCGCAGGAAAGCAGAGAGGGCCAAATTGTCTGGGGCATTTGAAGGGGTTCCAGGAGGCAGTGAGGACCAGCATCACTTTTCCCCGCTGGCACCTTTGCTGTGGCAGCAAAAGCTGGACGTTTGTCTTTTTTGCTCCAAACAGCGCCGAAAGTGAAAAAAGGTGCTTTTGAGGATAGCGTGCGCAGGAAAGCAGAGAGGGCCAAATTGTGTGGGGCATTTGAAGGGGTTCCAGGAGGCAGTGAGGACCAGCAACACTTTTACCCACTGGCACCTTTGCTGTGGCAGCAAACGCTGGACGTTTGTCTTTTTTGCTCCAAACAGCGCCGAAAGTGAAAAAAGGTGCATTTGAGGATAGCGTGCGCAGGAAAGCAGAGAGGGCCAAATTGTCTGGGGCATTTGAAGGGGTTCCAGGAGGCAGTGAGGACCAGCATCACTTTTCCCCGCTGGCACCTTTGCTGTGGCAGCAAAAGCTGGACGTTTGTCTTTTTTCCTCCGGAAGGCGCCGAAAGTGAAAAAAGGTGCTTTTGAGGATAGCGTGCGCAGGAAAGCAGAGAGGGCCAAATTGTGTGGGGCATTTGAAGGGGTTCCAGGAGGCAGTGAGGACCAGCATCACTTTTCCCCGCTGGCACCTTTGCTGTGGCAGCAAAAGCTGGACGTTTGTCTTTTTTGCTCCAAACAGCGCCGAAAGTGAAAAAAGGTGCATTTGAGGATAGCGTGCGCAGGAAAGCAGAGAGGGCCAAATTGTGTGGGGCATTTGAAGGGGTTCCAGGAGGCAGTGAGAAGCAGCATCACTTTTCCCCGCTGACACCTTTGCTGTGGCAGCAAAAGCTGGACGTTTGTCTTTTTTGCTCCAAACAGCGCCGAAAGTGAAAAAAGGTGCTTTTGAGGATAGCGTGCGCAGGAAAGCAGAGAGGGCCAAATTGTGTGGGGCATTTGAAGGGGTTCCAGGAGGCAGTGAGGACCAGCATCACTTTCCCCGCTGGCACCTTTGCTGTGGCAGCAAAAGCTGGACGTTTGTCTTTTTTGCTCCAAACAGCGCCGAAAGTGAAAAAAGGTGCTTTTGAGGATAGCGTGCGCAGGAAAGCAGAGAGGGCCAAATTGTCTGGGGCATTTGAAGGGGTTCCAGGAGGCAGTGAGAAGCAGCATCACTTTTCCCCGCTGGCACCTTTGCTGTGGCAGCAAAAGCTGGACGTTTGTCTTTTTTGCTCCAAAAGCTCCGAAAGTGAAAAAAGGTGCTTTTGAGGATAGACTTTTCAGGAAAGCAGAGAGGGCCAAATTGTCTGGGGCATTTTAAGGGGTTCCAGGAGGCAGTGAGGACCAGCATCACTTTTCCCCGCTGGCACCTTTGCTGTGGCAGCAAAAGCTGGACGTTTGTCTTTTTTGCTCCAAACAGCGCCGAAAGTGAAAAAAGGTGCTTTTGAGGATAGCGTGCGCAGGAAAGCAGAGAGGGCCAAATTGTGTGGGGCATTTGAAGGGGTTCCAGGAGGCAGTGAGGACCAGCAACACTTTTACCCACTGGCACCTTTGCTGTGGCAGCAAACGCTGGACGTTTGTCTTTTTTGCTCCAAACAGCGCCGAAAGTGAAAAAAGGGTGCATTTGAGGATAGCGTGCGCAGGAAAGCAGAGAGGGCCAAATTGTCTGGGGCATTTGAAGGGGTTCCAGGAGGCAGTGAGGACCAGCATCACTTTTCCCCGCTGGCACCTTTGCTGTGGCAGCAAAAGCTGGACGTTTGTCTTTTTTCCTACGGAGGGCGCCGAAAGTGAAAAAAGGTGCTTTTGAGGATAGACTTTTCAGGAAAGCAGAGAGGGCCAAATTGTCTGGGGCATTTGAAGGGGTTCCAGGAGGCAGTGAGGACCAGCATCACTTTTCCCCGCTGGCACCTTTGCTGTGGCAGCAAAAGCTGGACGTTTGTCTTTTTTGCTCCAAACAGCGCCGAAAGTGAAAAAAGGTGCATTTGAGGATAGCGTGCGCAGGAAAGCAGAGAGGGCCAAATTGTGTGGGGCATTTGAAGGGGTTCCAGGAGGCAGTGAGAAGCAGCATCACTTTTCCCCGCTGGCACCTTTGCTGTGGCAGCAAAAGCTGGACGTTTGTCTTTTTTGCTCCAAACAGCGCCGAAAGTGAAAAAAGGTGCTTTTGAGGATAGCGTGCGCAGGAAAGCAGAGAGGGCCAAATTGTCTGGGGCATTTGAAGGGGTTCCAGGAGGCAGTGAGGACCAGCATCACTTTTCCCCGCTGGCACCTTTGCTGTGGCAGCAAAAGCTGGACGTTTGTCTTTTTTCCTCCGGAGGGCGCCGAAAGTGAAAAAAGGTGCTTTTGAGGATAGCGTGTGCAGGAAAGCAGAGAGGGCCAAATTGTGTGGGGCATTTGAAGGGGTTCCAGGAGGCAGTGAGGACCAGCATCACTTTTCCCCGCTGGCACCTTTGCTGTGGCAGCAAAAGCTGGACGTTTGTCTTTTTTGCTCCAAACAGCGCCGAAAGTGAAAAAAGGTGCTTTTGAGGATAGCGTGCGCAGGAAAGCAGAGAGGGCCAAATTGTCTGGGGCATTTGAAGGGGTTCCAGGAGGCAGTGAGGACCAGCATCACTTTTCCCCGCTGGCACCTTTGCTGTGGCAGCAAAAGCTGGACGTTCTTCTTTTTTTCTCCAAACAGCGCCAAAAGTGAAAAAAGGTGCTTTTGAGGATAGCGTGCGCAGGAAAGCAGAGAGGGCCAAATTGTCTGGGGCATTTGAAGGAGTTCCAGGAGGCAGTGAGGACCAGCATCATTTTTCCCCGCTGGCACCTTTGCTGTGGCAGCAAAAGCTGGACGTTTGTCTTTTTTGCTCCAAACAGCGCCGAAAGTGAAAAAAGGTGCTTTTGAGGATAGACTTTTCAGGAAAGCAGAGAGGGCCAAATTGTGTGGGGCATTTGAAGGGGTTCCAGGAGGCAGTGAGAAGCAGCATCACTTTTCCCCGCTGGCACCTTTGCTGTGGCAGCAAAAGCTGGACGTTTGTCTTTTTTGCTCCAAACAGCGCCGAAAGTGAAAAAAGGTGCTTTTGAGGATAGAGTGCGCAGGAAAGCAGAGAGGGCCAAATTGTGTGGGGCATTTGAAGGGGTTCCAGGAGGCAGTGAGGACCAGCATCACTTTTCCCCGCTGGCACCTTTGCTGTGGCAGCAAAAGCTGGACGTTTGTCTTTTTTCCTCCGGAAGGCGCCGAAAGTGAAAAAAGGTGCTTTTGAGGATAGCGTGCGCAGGAAAGCAGAGAGGGCCAAATTGTCTGGGGCATTTGAAGGAGTTCCAGGAGGCAGTGAGGACCAGCATCACTTTTCCCCGCTGGCACCTTTGCTGTGGCAGCAAAAGCTGGACGTTTGTCTTTTTTGCTCCAAACAGCGCCGAAAGTGAAAAAAGGTGCATTTGAGGATAGCGTGCGCAGGAAAGCAGAGAGGGCCAAATTGTCTGGGGCATTTGAAGGGGTTCCAGGAGGCAGTGAGAAGCAGCATCACTTTTCCCCGCTGGCACCTTTGCTGTGGCAGCAAAAGCTGGACGTTTGTCTTTTTTGCTCCAAACAGCGCCGAAAGTGAAAAAAGGTGCTTTTGAGGATAGACTTTTCAGGAAAGCAGAGAGGGCCAAATTGTGTGGGGCATTTGAAGGGGTTCCAGGAGGCAGTGAGGACCAGCATCACTTTTCCCCGCTGGCACCTTTGCTGTGGCAGCAAAAGCTGGACGTTTGTCTTTTTTGCTCCAAACAGCGCCGAAAGTGAAAAAAGGTGCTTTTGAGGATAGCGTGCGCAGGAAAGCAGAGAGGGCCAAATTGTCTGGGGCATTTGAAGGGGTTCCAGGAGGCAGTGAGGACCAGCATCACTTTTCCCCGCTGGCACCTTTGCTGTGGCAGCAAAAGCTGGACGTTTGTCTTTTTTGCTCCAAACAGCGCCGAAAGTGAAAAAAGGTGCTTTTGAGGATAGCGTGCGCAGGAAAGCAGAGAGGGCCAAATTGTCTGGGGCATTTTAAGGGGTTCCAGGAGGCAGTGAGGACCAGCATCACTTTTCCCCGCTGGCACCTTTGCTGTGGCAGCAAAAGCTGGACGTTTGTCTTTTTTGCTCCAAACAGCGCCGAAAGTGAAAAAAGGTGCTTTTGAGGATAGCGTGCGCAGGAAAGCAGAGAGGGCCAAATTGTCTGGGGCATTTGAAGGGGTTCCAGGAGGCAGTGAGGACCAGCATCACTTTTCCCTGCTGGCACCTTTGCTGTGGCAGCAAAAGCTGGACGTTTGTCTTTTTTCCTCCGGAGGGCGCCGAAAGTGAAAAAAGGTGCTTTTGAGGATAGCGTGCGCAGGAAAGCAGATAGGGCCAAATTGTGTGGGGCATTTGAAGGGATTCCAGGAGGCAGTGAGAAGCAGCATCACTTTTCCCCGCTGGCACCTTTGCTGTGGCAGCAAAAGCTGGACGTTTGTCTTTTTTGCTCCAAACAGCGCCGAAAGTGAAAAAAGGTGCTTTTGAGGATAGACTTTTAAGGAAAGCAGAGAGGGCCAAATTGTCTGGGGCATTTGAAGGGGTTCCAGGAGGCAGTGAGGACCAGCATCACTTTTCCCCGCTGGCACCTTTGCTGTGGCAGCAAAAGCTGGACGTTTGTCTTTTTTGCTCCAAACAGTGCCGAAAGTGAAAAAAGGTTCTTTTGAGGATAGAGTGCGCAGGAAAGCAGAGAGGGCCAAATTGTCTGGGGCATTTGAAGGGGTTCCAGGAGGCAGTGAGGACCAGCATCACTTTTCCCCGCTGGCACCTTTGCTGTGGCAGCAAAAGCTGGACGTTTGTCTTTTTTGCTCCAAACAGCGCCGAAAGTGAAAAAAGGTGCTTTTGAGGATAGCGTGCGCAGGAAAGCAGAGAGGGCCAAATTGTGTGGGGCATTTGAAGGGGTTCCAGGAGGCAGTGAGGACCAGCAACACTTTTACCCACTGGCACCTTTGCTGTGGCAGCAAACGCTGGACGTTTGTCTTTTTTGCTCCAAACAGCGCCGAAAGTGAAAAAAGGTGCATTTGAGGATAGCGTGCGCAGGAAAGCAGAGAGGGCCAAATTGTCTGGGGCATTTGAAGGGGTTCCAGGAGGCAGTGAGGACCAGCATCACTTTTCCCCGCTGGCACCTTTGCTGTGGCAGCAAAAGCTGGACGTTTGTCTTTTTTCCTCCGGAGGGCGCCGAAAGTGAAAAAAGGTGCTTTTGAGGATAGCGTGCGCAGGAAAGCAGAGAGGGCCAAATTGTGTGGGGCATTTGAAGGGGTTCCAGGAGGCAGTGAGGACCAGCATCACTTTTCCCCGCTGGCACCTTTGCTGTGGCAGCAAAAGCTGGACGTTTGTCTTTTTTGCTCCAAACAGCGCCGAAAGTGAAAAAAGGTGCATTTGAGGATAGCGTGCGCAGGAAAGCAGAGAGGGCCAAATTGTGTGGGGCATTTGAAGGGGTTCCAGGAGGCAGTGAGAAGCAGCATCACTTTTCCCCGCTGGCACCTTTGCTGTGGCAGCAAAAGCTGGACGTTTGTCTTTTTTGCTCCAAACAGCGCCGAAAGTGAAAAAAGGTGCTTTTGAGGATAGCGTGCGCAGGAAAGCAGAGAGGGCCAAATTGTCTGGGGCATTTGAAGGGGTTCCAGGAGGCAGTGAGGACCAGCATCACTTTTCCCTGCTGGCACCTTTGCTGTGGCAGCAAAAGCTGGACGTTTGTCTTTTTTGCTCCAAACAGCGCCGAAAGTGAAAAAAGGTGCTTTTGAGGATAGCGTGCGCAGGAAAGCAGAGAGGGCCAAATTGTCTGGGGCATTTGAAGGGGTTCCAGGAGGCAGTGAGAAGCAGCATCACTTTTCCCCGCTGGCACCTTTGCTGTGGCAGCAAAAGCTGGACGTTTGTCTTTTTTGCTCCAAAAGCGCCGAAAGTGAAAAAAGGTGCTTTTGAGGATAGACTTTTCAGGAAAGCAGAGAGGGCCAAATTGTCTGGGGCATTTGAAGGGGTTCCAGGAGGCAGTGAGGACCAGCATCACTTTTCCCCGCTGGCACCTTTGCTGTGGCAGCAAAAGCTGGACGTTTGTCTTTTTTCCTCCGGAGGGCGCCGAAAGTGAAAAAAGGTGCTTTTGAGGATAGCGTGCGCAGAAAAGCAGAGAGGGCCAAATTGTCTGGGGCATTTGAAGGGGTTCCAGGAGGCAGTGAGAAGCAGCATCACTTTTCCCCGCTGGCACCTTTGCTGTGGCAGCACAAGCTGGACGTTTGTCTTTTTTCCTCCGGAGGGCGCCGAAAGTGAAAAAAGGTGCTTTTGAGGATAGCGTGCGCAGGAAAGCAGAGAGGGCCAAATTGTGTGGGGCATTTGAAGGGGTTCCAGGAGGCAGTGAGGACCAGCATCACTTTTCCCCGCTGGCACCTTTGCTGTGGCAGCAAAAGCTGGACGTTTGTCTTTTTTGCTCCAAAAGCGCCGAAAGTGAAAAAAGGTGCTTTTGAGGATAGACTTTTCAGGAAAGCAGAGAGGGCCAAATTGTGTGGGGCATTTGAAGGGGTTCCAGGAGGCAGTGAGGACCAGCATCACTTTTCCCCGCTGGCACCTTTGCTGTGGCAGCAAAAGCTGGACGTTTGTCTTTTTTCCTCCGGGAGGGCGCCGAAAGTGAAAAAAGGTGCTTTTGAGGATAGCGCGCGCAGGAAAGCAGAGAGGGCCAAATTGTCTGGGGCATTTGAAGGTGTTCCAGGAGGCAGTGAGGACCAGCATCACTTTTCCCCGCTGGCACCTTTGCTGTGGCAGCAAAAGCTGGACGTTTGTCTTTTTTGCTCCAAAACAGCGCCGAAAGTGAAAAAAGGTGCATTTGAGGATAGCGTGCGCAGGAAAGCAGAGAGGGCCAAATTGTGTGGGGCATTTGAAGGGGTTCCAGGAGGCAGTGAGGACCAGCATCACTTTCCCTGCTGGCACCTTTGCTGTGGCAGCAAAAGCTGGACGTTTGTCTTTTTTCCTCCGGAGGGCGCCGAAAGTGAAAAAAGGTGCTTTTGAGGATAGCGTGCGCAGGAAAGCAGAGAGGGCCAAATTGTCTGGGGCATTTGAAGGGGTTCCAGGAGGCAGTGAGGACCAGCATCACTTTTCCCCGCTGGCACCTTTGCTGTGGCAGCAAAAGCTGGACGTTTGTCTTTTTTCCTCCGGAGGGCGCCGAAAGTGAAAAAAGGTGCTTTTGAGGATAGCGTGCGCAGGAAAGCAGAGAGGGCCAAATTGTCTGGGGCATTTGAAGGGGTTCCAGGAGGCAGTGAGGACCAGCATCACTTTTCCCCGCTGGCACCTTTGCTGTGGCAGCAAAAGCTGGACGTTCTTCTTTTTTTCTCCAAACAGCGCCAAAAGTGAAAAAAGGTGCTTTTGAGGATAGCGTGCGCAGGAAAGCAGAGAGGGCCAAATTGTCTGGGGCATTTGAAGGAGTTCCAGGAGGCAGTGAGGACCAGCATCATTTTTCCCCGCTGGCACCTTTGCTGTGGCAGCAAAAGCTGGACGTTTGTCTTTTTTGCTCCAAACAGCGCCGAAAGTGAAAAAAGGTGCTTTTGAGGATAGACTTTTCAGGAAAGCAGAGAGGGCCAAATTGTGTGGGGCATTTGAAGGGGTTCCAGGAGGCAGTGAGAAGCAGCATCACTTTTCCCCGCTGGCACCTTTGCTGTGGCAGCAAAAGCTGGACGTTTGTCTTTTTTGCTCCAAACAGCGCCGAAAGTGAAAAAAGGTGCTTTTGAGGATAGAGTGCGCAGGAAAGCAGAGAGGGCCAAATTGTGTGGGGCATTTGAAGGGGTTCCAGGAGGCAGTGAGGACCAGCATCACTTTTCCCCGCTGGCACCTTTGCTGTGGCAGCAAAAGCTGGACGTTTGTCTTTTTTCCTCCGGAAGGCGCCGAAAGTGAAAAAAGGTGCTTTTGAGGATAGCGTGCGCAGGAAAGCAGAGAGGGCCAAATTGTCTGGGGCATTTGAAGGAGTTCCAGGAGGCAGTGAGGACCAGCATCACTTTTCCCCGCTGGCACCTTTGCTGTGGCAGCAAAAGCTGGACGTTTGTCTTTTTTGCTCCAAACAGCGCCGAAAGTGAAAAAAGGTGCATTTGAGGATAGCGTGCGCAGGAAAGCAGAGAGGGCCAAATTGTCTGGGGCATTTGAAGGGGTTCCAGGAGGCAGTGAGAAGCAGCATCACTTTTCCCCGCTGGCACCTTTGCTGTGGCAGCAAAAGCTGGACGTTTGTCTTTTTTGCTCCAAACAGCGCCGAAAGTGAAAAAAGGTGCTTTTGAGGATAGACTTTTCAGGAAAGCAGAGAGGGCCAAATTGTGTGGGGCATTTGAAGGGGTTCCAGGAGGCAGTGAGGACCAGCATCACTTTTCCCCGCTGGCACCTTTGCTGTGGCAGCAAAAGCTGGACGTTTGTCTTTTTTGCTCCAAACAGCGCCGAAAGTGAAAAAAGGTGCTTTTGAGGATAGCGTGCGCAGGAAAGCAGAGAGGGCCAAATTGTCTGGGGCATTTGAAGGGGTTCCAGGAGGCAGTGAGGACCAGCATCACTTTTCCCCGCTGGCACCTTTGCTGTGGCAGCAAAAGCTGGACGTTTGTCTTTTTTGCTCCAAACAGCGCCGAAAGTGAAAGAAGGTGCATTTGAGGATAGCGTGCGCAGGAAAGCAGAGAGGGCCAAATTGTCTGGGGCATTTGAAGGGGTTCCAGGAGGCAGTGAGGACCAGCATCACTTTTCCCCGCTGGCACCTTTGCTGTGGCAGCAAAAGCTGGACGTTTTTCTTTTTTGCTCCAAACAGCGCCGAAAGTGAAAAAAGGTGCATTTGAGGATAGCGTGCGCAGGAAAGCAGAGAGGGCCAAATTGTCTGGGGCATTTGAAGGGGTTCCAGGAGGCAGTGAGAAGCAGCATCACTTTTCCCCGCTGGCACCTTTGCTGTGGCAGCAAAAGCTGGACATTTGTCTTTTTTGCTCCAAACAGCGCCGAAAGTGAAAAAAGTTGCTTTTGAGTATAGAGTGCGCAGGAAAGCAGAGAGGGCCAAATTGTCTGGGGCATTTGAAGGGGTTCGAGGAGGCAGTGAGTACCAGCATCACTTTTCCCCGCTGACACCTTTGCTGTGGCAGCAAAAGCTGGACGTTTGTCTTTTTTGCTCCAAACAGTGCCGAAAGTGAAAAAAGGTTCTTTTGAGGATAGAGTGCGCAGGAAAGCAGAGAGGGCCAAATTGTGTGGGGCATTTGAAGGGGTTCCAGGAGGCAGTGAGGACCAGCATCATTTTTCCCCGCTGGCACCTTTGCTGTGGCAGCAAAAGCTGGACGTTTGTCTTTTTTGCTCCAAACAGCGCCGAAAGTGAAAAAAGGTGCTTTTGAGGATAGACTTTTCAGGAAAGCAGAGAGGGCCAAATTGTCTGGGGCATTTGAAGGGGTTCCAGGAGGCAGTGAGAAACAGCATCACTTTTCCCCGCTGGCACCTTTGCTGTGGCAGCAAAAGCTGGACGTTTGTCTTTTTTGCTCCAAACAGCGCCGAAAGTGAAAAAAGGTGCTTTTGAGGATAGAGTGCGCAGGAAAGCAGAGAGGGCCAAATTGTGTGGGGCATTTGAAGGGGTTCCAGGAGGCAGTGAGGACCAGCATCACTTTTCCCCGCTGGCACCTTTGCTGTGGCAGCAAAAGCTGGACGTTTGTCTTTTTTCCTCCGGAAGGCGCCGAAAGTGAAAAAAGGTGCTTTTGAGGATAGCGTGCGCAGGAAAGCAGAGAGGGCCAAATTGTGTGGGGCATTTGAAGGAGTTCCAGGAGGCAGTGAGGACCAGCATCACTTTTCCCCGCTGGCACCTTTGCTGTGGCAGCAAAAGCTGGACGTTTGTCTTTTTTGCTCCAAACAGCGCCGAAAGTGAAAAAAGGTGCTTTTGAGGATAGCGTGCGCAGGAAAGCAGAGAGGGCCAAATTGTCTGGGGCATTTGAAGGGATTCCAGGAGGCAGTGAGAAGCAGCATCACTTTTCCCCGCTGGCACCTTTGCTGTGGCAGCAAAAGCTGGACGTTTGTCTTTTTTGCTCCAAACAGCGCCGAAAGTGAAAAAAGGTGCTTTTGAGGATAGACTTTTAAGGAAAGCAGAGAGGGCCAAATTGTCTGGGGCATTTGAAGGGGTTCCAGGAGGCAGTGAGGACCAGCATCACTTTTCCCCGCTGGCACCTTTGCTGTGGCAGCAAAAGCTGGACGTTTGTCTTTTTTGCTCCAAACAGTGCCGAAAGTGAAAAAAGGTTCTTTTGAGGATAGAGTGCGCAGGAAAGCAGAGAGGGCCAAATTGTCTGGGGCATTTGAAGGGGTTCCAGGAGGCAGTGAGGACCAGCATCACTTTTCCCCGCTGGCACCTTTGCTGTGGCAGCAAAAGCTGGACGTTTGTCTTTTTTGCTCCAAACAGCGCCGAAAGTGAAAAAAGGTGCTTTTGAGGATAGCGTGCGCAGGAAAGCAGAGAGGGCCAAATTGTCTGGGGCATTTGAAGGGGTTCCAGGAGGCAGTGAGGACCAGCAACACTTTTACCCACTGGCACCTTTGCTGTGGCAGCAAACGCTGGACGTTTGTCTTTTTTGCTCCAAACAGCGCCGAAAGTGAAAAAAGGTGCATTTGAGGATAGCGTGCGCAGGAAAGCAGAGAGGGCCAAATTGTCTGGGGCATTTGAAGGGGTTCCAGGAGGCAGTGAGGACCAGCATCACTTTTCCCCGCTGGCACCTTTGCTGTGGCAGCAAAAGCTGGACGTTTGTCTTTTTTCCTCCGGAGGGCGCCGAAAGTGAAAAAAGGTGCTTTTGAGGATAGCGTGCGCAGGAAAGCAGAGAGGGCCAAATTGTGTGGGGCATTTGAAGGGGTTCCAGGAGGCAGTGAGGACCAGCATCACTTTTCCCCGCTGGCACCTTTGCTGTGGCAGCAAAAGCTGGACGTTTGTCTTTTTTGCTCCAAACAGCGCCGAAAGTGAAAAAAGGTGCATTTGAGGATAGCGTGCGCAGGAAAGCAGAGAGGGCCAAATTGTGTGGGGCATTTGAAGGGGTTCCAGGAGGCAGTGAGAAGCAGCATCACTTTTCCCCGCTGACACCTTTGCTGTGGCAGCAAAAGCTGGACGTTTGTCTTTTTTGCTCCAAACAGCGCCGAAAGTGAAAAAAGGTGCTTTTGAGGATAGCGTGCGCAGGAAAGCAGAGAGGGCCAAATTGTGTGGGGCATTTGAAGGGGTTCCAGGAGGCAGTGAGGACCAGCATCACTTTTCCCCGCTGGCACCTTTGCTGTGGCAGCAAAAGCTGGACGTTTGTCTTTTTTGCTCCAAACAGCGCCGAAAGTGAAAAAAGGTGCTTTTGAGGATAGCGTGCGCAGGAAAGCAGAGAGGGCCAAATTGTCTGGGGCATTTGAAGGGGTTCCAGGAGGCAGTGAGAAGCAGCATCACTTTTCCCCGCTGGCACCTTTGCTGTGGCAGCAAAAGCTGGACATTTGTCTTTTTTGCTCCAAACAGCGCCGAAAGTGAAAAAAGTTGCTTTTGAGTATAGAGTGCGCAGGAAAGCAGAGAGGGCCAAATTGTCTGGGGCATTTGAAGGGGTTCGAGGAGGCAGTGAGTACCAGCATCACTTTTCCCCGCTGACACCTTTGCTGTGGCAGCAAAAGCTGGACGTTTGTCTTTTTTGCTCCAAACAGTGCCGAAAGTGAAAAAAGGTTCTTTTGAGGATAGAGTGCGCAGGAAAGCAGAGAGGGCCAAATTGTGTGGGGCATTTGAAGGGGTTCCAGGAGGCAGTGAGGACCAGCATCATTTTTCCCCGCTGGCACCTTTGCTGTGGCAGCAAAAGCTGGACGTTTGTCTTTTTTGCTCCAAACAGCGCCGAAAGTGAAAAAAGGTGCTTTTGAGGATAGACTTTTCAGGAAAGCAGAGAGGGCCAAATTGTCTGGGGCATTTGAAGGGGTTCCAGGAGGCAGTGAGAAACAGCATCACTTTTCCCCGCTGGCACCTTTGCTGTGGCAGCAAAAGCTGGACGTTTGTCTTTTTTGCTCCAAACAGCGCCGAAAGTGAAAAAAGGTGCTTTTGAGGATAGAGTGCGCAGGAAAGCAGAGAGGGCCAAATTGTGTGGGGCATTTGAAGGGGTTCCAGGAGGCAGTGAGGACCAGCATCACTTTTCCCCGCTGGCACCTTTGCTGTGGCAGCAAAAGCTGGACGTTTGTCTTTTTTCCTCCGGAAGGCGCCGAAAGTGAAAAAAGGTGCTTTTGAGGATAGCGTGCGCAGGAAAGCAGAGAGGGCCAAATTGTGTGGGGCATTTGAAGGAGTTCCAGGAGGCAGTGAGGACCAGCATCACTTTTCCCCGCTGGCACCTTTGCTGTGGCAGCAAAAGCTGGACGTTTGTCTTTTTTGCTCCAAACAGCGCCGAAAGTGAAAAAAGGTGCTTTTGAGGATAGCGTGCGCAGGAAAGCAGAGAGGGCCAAATTGTCTGGGGCATTTGAAGGGATTCCAGGAGGCAGTGAGAAGCAGCATCACTTTTCCCCGCTGGCACCTTTGCTGTGGCAGCAAAAGCTGGACGTTTGTCTTTTTTGCTCCAAACAGCGCCGAAAGTGAAAAAAGGTGCTTTTGAGGATAGACTTTTAAGGAAAGCAGAGAGGGCCAAATTGTCTGGGGCATTTGAAGGGGTTCCAGGAGGCAGTGAGGACCAGCATCACTTTTCCCCGCTGGCACCTTTGCTGTGGCAGCAAAAGCTGGACGTTTGTCTTTTTTGCTCCAAACAGTGCCGAAAGTGAAAAAAGGTTCTTTTGAGGATAGAGTGCGCAGGAAAGCAGAGAGGGCCAAATTGTCTGGGGCATTTGAAGGGGTTCCAGGAGGCAGTGAGGACCAGCATCACTTTTCCCCGCTGGCACCTTTGCTGTGGCAGCAAAAGCTGGACGTTTGTCTTTTTTGCTCCAAACAGCGCCGAAAGTGAAAAAAGGTGCTTTTGAGGATAGCGTGCGCAGGAAAGCAGAGAGGGCCAAATTGTCTGGGGCATTTGAAGGGGTTCCAGGAGGCAGTGAGGACCAGCAACACTTTTACCCACTGGCACCTTTGCTGTGGCAGCAAACGCTGGACGTTTGTCTTTTTTGCTCCAAACAGCGCCGAAAGTGAAAAAAGGTGCATTTGAGGATAGCGTGCGCAGGAAAGCAGAGAGGGCCAAATTGTCTGGGGCATTTGAAGGGGTTCCAGGAGGCAGTGAGGACCAGCATCACTTTTCCCCGCTGGCACCTTTGCTGTGGCAGCAAAAGCTGGACGTTTGTCTTTTTTCCTCCGGAGGGCGCCGAAAGTGAAAAAAGGTGCTTTTGAGGATAGCGTGCGCAGGAAAGCAGAGAGGGCCAAATTGTGTGGGGCATTTGAAGGGGTTCCAGGAGGCAGTGAGGACCAGCATCACTTTTCCCCGCTGGCACCTTTGCTGTGGCAGCAAAAGCTGGACGTTTGTCTTTTTTGCTCCAAACAGCGCCGAATATGAAAAAAGGTGCATTTGAGGATAGCGTGCGCAGGAAAGCAGAGAGGGCCAAATTGTGTGGGGCATTTGAAGGGGTTCCAGGAGGCAGTGAGAAGCAGCATCACTTTTCCCCGCTGACACCTTTGCTGTGGCAGCAAAAGCTGGACGTTTGTCTTTTTTGCTCCAAACAGCGCCGAAAGTGAAAAAAGGTGCTTTTGAGGATAGCGTGCGCAGGAAAGCAGAGAGGGCCAAATTGTGTGGGGCATTTGAAGGGGTTCCAGGAGGCAGTGAGGACCAGCATCACTTTTCCCCGCTGGCACCTTTGCTGTGGCAGCAAAAGCTGGACGTTTGTCTTTTTTGCTCCAAACAGCGCCGAAAGTGAAAAAAGGTGCTTTTGAGGATAGCGTGCGCAGGAAAGCAGAGAGGGCCAAATTGTCTGGGGCATTTGAAGGGGTTCCAGGAGGCAGTGAGAAGCAGCATCACTTTTCCCCGCTGGCACCTTTGCTGTGGCAGCAAAAGCTGGACGTTTGTCTTTTTTGCTCCAAAAGCGCCGAAAGTGAAAAAAGGTGCTTTTGAGGATAGACTTTTCAGGAAAGCAGAGAGGGCCAAATTGTCTGGGGCATTTGAAGGGGTTCCAGGAGGCAGTGAGGACCAGCATCACTTTTCCCCGCTGGCACCTTTGCTGTGGCAGCAAAAGCTGGACGTTTGTCTTTTTTCCTCCGGAGGGCGCCGAAAGTGAAAAAAGGTGCTTTTGAGGATAGCGTGCGCAGGAAAGCAGAGAGGGCCAAATTGTGTGGGGCATTTGAAGGGGTTCCAGGAGGCAGTGAGAAGCAGCATCACTTTTCCCCGCTGGCACCTTTGCTGTGGCAGCAAAAGCTGGACGTTTGTCTTTTTTGCTCCAAACAGCGCCGAAAGTGAAAAAAGGTGCTTTTGAGGATAGACTTTTCAGGAAAGCAGAGAGGGCCAAATTGTCTGGGGCATTTGAAGGGGTTCCAGGAGGCAGTGAGAAGCAGCATCACTTTTCCCCGCTGGCACCTTTGCTGTGGCAGCAAAAGCTGGACGTTTGTCTTTTTTGCTCCAAACAGCGCCGAAAGTGAAAAAAGGTGCTTTTGAGGATAGCGTGCGCAGGAAAGCAGAGAGGGCCAAATTGTCTGGGGCATTTGAAGGGGTTCCAGGAGGCAGTGAGAAGCAGCATCACTTTTCCCCGCTGGCACCTTTGCTGTGGCAGCACAAGCTGGACGTTTGTCTTTTTTCCTCCGGAGGGCGCCGAAAGTGAAAAAAGGTGCTTTTGAGGATAGCGTGCGCAGGAAAGCAGAGAGGGCCAAATTGTGTGGGGCATTTGAAGGGGTTCCAGGAGGCAGTGAGGACCAGCATCACTTTTCCCCGCTGGCACCTTTGCTGTGGCAGCAAAAGCTGGACGTTTGTCTTTTTTGCTCCAAAAGCGCCGAAAGTGAAAAAAGGTGCTTTTGAGGATAGACTTTTCAGGAAAGCAGAGAGGGCCAAATTGTGTGGGGCATTTGAAGGGGTTCCAGGAGGCAGTGAGGACCAGCATCACTTTTCCCCGCTGGCACCTTTGCTGTGGCAGCAAAAGCTGGACGTTTGTCTTTTTTCCTCCGGAGGGCGCCGAAAGTGAAAAAAGGTGCTTTTGAGGATAGCGCGCGCAGGAAAGCAGAGAGGGCCAAATTGTCTGGGGCATTTGAAGGTGTTCCAGGAGGCAGTGAGGACCAGCATCACTTTTCCCCGCTGGCACCTTTGCTGTGGCAGCAAAAGCTGGACGTTTGTCTTTTTTGCTCCAAACAGCGCCGAAAGTGAAAAAAGGTGCATTTGAGGATAGCGTGCGCAGGAAAGCAGAGAGGGCCAAATTGTCTGGGGCATTTGAAGGGGTTCCAGGAGGCAGTGAGGACCAGCATCACTTTTCCCTGCTGGCACCTTTGCTGTGGCAGCAAAAGCTGGACGTTTGTCTTTTTTCCTCCGGAGGGCGCCGAAAGTGAAAAAAGGTGCTTTTGAGGATAGCGTGCGCAGGAAAGCAGAGAGGGCCAAATTGTCTGGGGCATTTGAAGGGGTTCCAGGAGGCAGTGAGGACCAGCATCACTTTTCCCCGCTGGCACCTTTGCTGTGGCAGCAAAAGCTGGACGTTTGTCTTTTTTGCTCCAAACAGCGCCGAAAGTGAAAAAAGGTGCTTTTGAGGATAGCGTGCGCAGGAAAGCAGAGAGGGCCAAATTGTCTGGGGCATTTGAAGGGGTTCCAGGAGGCAGTGAGGACCAGCATCACTTTTCCCCGCTGGCACCTTTGCTGTGGCAGCAAAAGCTGGACGTTCTTCTTTTTTTCTCCAAACAGCGCCAAAAGTGAAAAAAGGTGCTTTTGAGGATAGCGTGCGCAGGAAAGCAGAGAGGGCCAAATTGTCTGGGGCATTTGAAGGAGTTCCAGGAGGCAGTGAGGACCAGCATCATTTTTCCCCGCTGGCACCTTTGCTGTGGCAGCAAAAGCTGGACGTTTGTCTTTTTTGCTCCAAACAGCGCCGAAAGTGAAAAAAGGTGCTTTTGAGGATAGACTTTTCAGGAAAGCAGAGAGGGCCAAATTGTGTGGGGCATTTGAAGGGGTTCCAGGAGGCAGTGAGAAGCAGCATCACTTTTCCCCGCTGGCACCTTTGCTGTGGCAGCAAAAGCTGGACGTTTGTCTTTTTTGCTCCAAACAGCGCCGAAAGTGAAAAAAGGTGCTTTTGAGGATAGAGTGCGCAGGAAAGCAGAGAGGGCCAAATTGTGTGGGGCATTTGAAGGGGTTCCAGGAGGCAGTGAGGACCAGCATCACTTTTCCCCGCTGGCACCTTTGCTGTGGCAGCAAAAGCTGGACGTTTGTCTTTTTTCCTCCGGAAGGCGCCGAAAGTGAAAAAAGGTGCTTTTGAGGATAGCGTGCGCAGGAAAGCAGAGAGGGCCAAATTGTCTGGGGCATTTGAAGGAGTTCCAGGAGGCAGTGAGGACCAGCATCACTTTTCCCCGCTGGCACCTTTGCTGTGGCAGCAAAAGCTGGACGTTTGTCTTTTTTGCTCCAAACAGCGCCGAAAGTGAAAAAAGGTGCATTTGAGGATAGCGTGCGCAGGAAAGCAGAGAGGGCCAAATTGTCTGGGGCATTTGAAGGGGTTCCAGGAGGCAGTGAGAAGCAGCATCACTTTTCCCCGCTGGCACCTTTGCTGTGGCAGCAAAAGCTGGACGTTTGTCTTTTTTGCTCCAAACAGCGCCGAAAGTGAAAAAAGGTGCTTTTGAGGATAGACTTTTCAGGAAAGCAGAGAGGGCCAAATTGTGTGGGGCATTTGAAGGGGTTCCAGGAGGCAGTGAGGACCAGCATCACTTTTCCCCGCTGGCACCTTTGCTGTGGCAGCAAAAGCTGGACGTTTGTCTTTTTTGCTCCAAACAGCGCCGAAAGTGAAAAAAGGTGCTTTTGAGGATAGCGTGCGCAGGAAAGCAGAGAGGGCCAAATTGTCTGGGGCATTTGAAGGGGTTCCAGGAGGCAGTGAGGACCAGCATCACTTTTCCCCGCTGGCACCTTTGCTGTGGCAGCAAAAGCTGGACGTTTGTCTTTTTTGCTCCAAACAGCGCCGAAAGTGAAAAAAGGTGCTTTTGAGGATAGCGTGCGCAGGAAAGCAGAGAGGGCCAAATTGTCTGGGGCATTTTAAGGGGTTCCAGGAGGCAGTGAGGACCAGCATCACTTTTCCCCGCTGGCACCTTTGCTGTGGCAGCAAAAGCTGGACGTTTGTCTTTTTTGCTCCAAACAGCGCCGAAAGTGAAAAAAGGTGCTTTTGAGGATAGCGTGCGCAGGAAAGCAGAGAGGGCCAAATTGTCTGGGGCATTTGAAGGGGTTCCAGGAGGCAGTGAGGACCAGCATCACTTTTCCCTGCTGGCACCTTTGCTGTGGCAGCAAAAGCTGGACGTTTGTCTTTTTTCCTCCGGAGGGCGCCGAAAGTGAAAAAAGGTGCTTTTGAGGATAGCGTGCGCAGGAAAGCAGAGAGGGCCAAATTGTGTGGGGCATTTGAAGGGATTCCAGGAGGCAGTGAGAAGCAGCATCACTTTTCCCCGCTGGCACCTTTGCTGTGGCAGCAAAAGCTGGACGTTTGTCTTTTTTGCTCCAAACAGCGCCGAAAGTGAAAAAAGGTGCTTTTGAGGATAGACTTTTAAGGAAAGCAGAGAGGGCCAAATTGTCTGGGGCATTTGAAGGGGTTCCAGGAGGCAGTGAGGACCAGCATCACTTTTCCCCGCTGGCACCTTTGCTGTGGCAGCAAAAGCTGGACGTTTGTCTTTTTTGCTCCAAACAGTGACGAAAGTGAAAAAAGGTTCTTTTGAGGATAGAGTGCGCAGGAAAGCAGAGAGGGCCAAATTGTCTGGGGCATTTGAAGGGGTTCCAGGAGGCAGTGAGGACCAGCATCACTTTTCCCCGCTGGCACCTTTGCTGTGGCAGCAAAAGCTGGACGTTTGTCTTTTTTGCTCCAAACAGCGCCGAAAGTGAAAAAAGGTGCTTTTGAGGATAGCGTGCGCAGGAAAGCAGAGAGGGCCAAATTGTGTGGGGCATTTGAAGGGGTTCCAGGAGGCAGTGAGGACCAGCAACACTTTTACCCACTGGCACCTTTGCTGTGGCAGCAAACGCTGGACGTTTGTCTTTTTTGCTCCAAACAGCGCCGAAAGTGAAAAAAGGTGCATTTGAGGATAGCGTGCGCAGGAAAGCAGAGAGGGCCAAATTGTCTGGGGCATTTGAAGGGGTTCCAGGAGGCAGTGAGGACCAGCATCACTTTTCCCCGCTGGCACCTTTGCTGTGGCAGCAAAAGCTGGACGTTTGTCTTTTTTCCTCCGGAGGGCGCCGAAAGTGAAAAAAGGTGCTTTTGAGGATAGCGTGCGCAGGAAAGCAGAGAGGGCCAAATTGTGTGGGGCATTTGAAGGGGTTCCAGGAGGCAGTGAGGACCAGCATCACTTTTCCCCGCTGGCACCTTTGCTGTGGCAGCAAAAGCTGGACGTTTGTCTTTTTTGCTCCAAACAGCGCCGAAAGTGAAAAAAGGTGCATTTGAGGATAGCGTGCGCAGGAAAGCAGAGAGGGCCAAATTGTGTGGGGCATTTGAAGGGGTTCCAGGAGGCAGTGAGAAGCAGCATCACTTTTCCCCGCTGGCACCTTTGCTGTGGCAGCAAAAGCTGGACGTTTGTCTTTTTTGCTCCAAACAGCGCCGAAAGTGAAAAAAGGTGCTTTTGAGGATAGCGTGCGCAGGAAAGCAGAGAGGGCCAAATTGTCTGGGGCATTTGAAGGGGTTCCAGGAGGCAGTGAGGACCAGCATCACTTTTCCCTGCTGGCACCTTTGCTGTGGCAGCAAAAGCTGGACGTTTGTCTTTTTTGCTCCAAACAGCGCCGAAAGTGAAAAAAGGTGCTTTTGAGGATAGCGTGCGCAGGAAAGCAGAGAGGGCCAAATTGTCTGGGGCATTTGAAGGGGTTCCAGGAGGCAGTGAGAAGCAGCATCACTTTTCCCCGCTGGCACCTTTGCTGTGGCAGCAAAAGCTGGACGTTTGTCTTTTTTGCTCCAAAAGCGCCGAAAGTGAAAAAAGGTGCTTTTGAGGATAGACTTTTCAGGAAAGCAGAGAGGGCCAAATTGTCTGGGGCATTTGAAGGGGTTCCAGGAGGCAGTGAGGACCAGCATCACTTTTCCCCGCTGGCACCTTTGCTGTGGCAGCAAAAGCTGGACGTTTGTCTTTTTTCCTCCGGAGGGCGCCGAAAGTGAAAAAAGGTGCTTTTGAGGATAGCGTGCGCAGGAAAGCAGAGAGGGCCAAATTGTGTGGGGCATTTGAAGGGGTTCCAGGAGGCAGTGAGAAGCAGCATCACTTTTCCCCGCTGGCACCTTTGCTGTGGCAGCAAAAGCTGGACGTTTGTCTTTTTTGCTCCAAACAGCGCCGAAAGTGAAAAAAGGTGCTTTTGAGGATAGACTTTTCAGGAAAGCAGAGAGGGCCAAATTGTCTGGGGCATTTGAAGGGGTTCCAGGAGGCAGTGAGAAGCAGCATCACTTTTCCCCGCTGGCACCTTTGCTGTGGCAGCAAAAGCTGGACGTTTGTCTTTTTTGCTCCAAACAGCGCCGAAAGTGAAAAAAGGTGCTTTTGAGGATAGCGTGCGCAGGAAAGCAGAGAGGGCCAAATTGTCTGGGGCATTTGAAGGGGTTCCAGGAGGCAGTGAGAAGCAGCATCACTTTTCCCCGCTGGCACCTTTGCTGTGGCAGCACAAGCTGGACGTTTGTCTTTTTTCCTCCGGAGGGCGCCGAAAGTGAAAAAAGGTGCTTTTGAGGATAGCGTGCGCAGGAAAGCAGAGAGGGCCAAATTGTGTGGGGCATTTGAAGGGGTTCCAGGAGGCAGTGAGGACCAGCATCACTTTTCCCCGCTGGCACCTTTGCTGTGGCAGCAAAAGCTGGACGTTTGTCTTTTTTGCTCCAAACAGCGCCGAAAGTGAAAAAAGGTGCTTTTGAGGATAGACTTTTCAGGAAAGCAGAGAGGGCCAAATTGTGTGGGGCATTTGAAGGGGTTCCAGGAGGCAGTGAGGACCAGCATCACTTTTCCCCGCTGGCACCTTTGCTGTGGCAGCAAAAGCTGGACGTTTGTCTTTTTTCCTCCGGAGGGCGCCGAAAGTGAAAAAAGGTGCTTTTGAGGATAGCGCGCGCAGGAAAGCAGAGAGGGCCAAATTGTCTGGGGCATTTGAAGGTGTTCCAGGAGGCAGTGAGGACCAGCATCACTTTTCCCCGCTGGCACCTTTGCTGTGGCAGCAAAAGCTGGACGTTTGTCTTTTTTGCTCCAAACAGCGCCGAAAGTGAAAAAAGGTGCATTTGAGGATAGCGTGCGCAGGAAAGCAGAGAGGGCCAAATTGTCTGGGGCATTTGAAGGGGTTCCAGGAGGCAGTGAGGACCAGCATCACTTTTCCCCGCTGGCACCTTTGCTGTGGCAGCAAAAGCTGGACGTTTGTCTTTTTTCCTCCGGAGGGCGCCGAAAGTGAAAAAAGGTGCTTTTGAGGATAGCGTGCGCAGGAAAGCAGAGAGGGCCAAATTGTCTGGGGCATTTGAAGGGGTTCCAGGAGGCAGTGAGGACCAGCATCACTTTTCCCCGCTGGCACCTTTGCTGTGGCAGCAAAAGCTGGACGTTTGTCTTTTTTCCTCCGGAGGGCGCCGAAAGTGAAAAAAGGTGCTTTTGAGGATAGCGTGCGCAGGAAAGCAGAGAGGGCCAAATTGTCTGGGGCATTTGAAGGGGTTCCAGGAGGCAGTGAGGACCAGCATCACTTTTCCCCGCTGGCACCTTTGCTGTGGCAGCAAAAGCTGGACGTTTGTCTTTTTTGCTCCAAACAGCGCCAAAAGTGAAAAAAGGTGCTTTTGAGGATAGCGTGCGCAGGAAAGCAGAGAGGGCCAAATTGTCTGGGGCATTTGAAGGAGTTCCAGGAGGCAGTGAGGACCAGCATCATTTTTCCCCGCTGGCACCTTTGCTGTGGCAGCAAAAGCTGGACGTTTGTCTTTTTTGCTCCAAACAGCGCCGAAAGTGAAAAAAGGTGCTTTTGAGGATAGACTTTTCAGGAAAGCAGAGAGGGCCAAATTGTGTGGGGCATTTGAAGGGGTTCCAGGAGGCAGTGAGAAGCAGCATCACTTTTCCCCGCTGGCACCTTTGCTGTGGCAGCAAAAGCTGGACGTTTGTCTTTTTTGCTCCAAACAGCGCCGAAAGTGAAAAAAGGTGCTTTTGAGGATAGAGTGCGCAGGAAAGCAGAGAGGGCCAAATTGTGTGGGGCATTTGAAGGGGTTCCAGGAGGCAGTGAGGACCAGCATCACTTTTCCCCGCTGGCACCTTTGCTGTGGCAGCAAAAAGCTGGACGTTTGTCTTTTTTCCTCCGGAAGGCGCCGAAAGTGAAAAAAGGTGCTTTTGAGGATAGCGTGCGCAGGAAAGCAGAGAGGGCCAAATTGTCTGGGGCATTTGAAGGAGTTCCAGGAGGCAGTGAGGACCAGCATCACTTTTCCCCGCTGGCACCTTTGCTGTGGCAGCAAAAGCTGGACGTTTGTCTTTTTTGCTCCAAACAGCGCCGAAAGTGAAAAAAGGTGCATTTGAGGATAGCGTGCGCAGGAAAGCAGAGAGGGCCAAATTGTCTGGGGCATTTGAAGGGGTTCCAGGAGGCAGTGAGAAGCAGCATCACTTTTCCCCGCTGGCACCTTTGCTGTGGCAGCAAAAGCTGGACGTTTGTCTTTTTTGCTCCAAACAGCGCCGAAAGTGAAAAAAGGTGCTTTTGAGGATAGACTTTTCAGGAAAGCAGAGAGGGCCAAATTGTGTGGGGCATTTGAAGGGGTTCCAGGAGGCAGTGAGGACCAGCATCACTTTTCCCCGCTGGCACCTTTGCTGTGGCAGCAAAAGCTGGACGTTTGTCTTTTTTGCTCCAAACAGCGCCGAAAGTGAAAAAAGGTGCTTTTGAGGATAGCGTGCGCAGGAAAGCAGAGAGGGCCAAATTGTCTGGGGCATTTGAAGGGGTTCCAGGAGGCAGTGAGGACCAGCATCACTTTTCCCCGCTGGCACCTTTGCTGTGGCAGCAAAAGCTGGACGTTTGTCTTTTTTGCTCCAAACAGCGCCGAAAGTGAAAAAAGGTGCTTTTGAGGATAGCGTGCGCAGGAAAGCAGAGAGGGCCAAATTGTCTGGGGCATTTTAAGGGGTTCCAGGAGGCAGTGAGGACCAGCATCACTTTTCCCCGCTGGCACCTTTGCTGTGGCAGCAAAAGCTGGACGTTTGTCTTTTTTGCTCCAAACAGCGCCGAAAGTGAAAAAAGGTGCTTTTGAGGATAGCGTGCGCAGGAAAGCAGAGAGGGCCAAATTGTCTGGGGCATTTGAAGGGGTTCCAGGAGGCAGTGAGGACCAGCATCACTTTTCCCTGCTGGCACCTTTGCTGTGGCAGCAAAAGCTGGACGTTTGTCTTTTTTCCTCCGGAGGGCGCCGAAAGTGAAAAAAGGTGCTTTTGAGGATAGCGTGCGCAGGAAAGCAGAGAGGGCCAAATTGTGTGGGGCATTTGAAGGGGTTCCAGGAGGCAGTGAGGACCAGCATCACTTTTCCCCGCTGGCACCTTTGCTGTGGCAGCAAAAGCTGGACGTTTGTCTTTTTTCCTCCGGAGGGCGCCGAAAGTGAAAAAAGGTGCTTTTGAGGATAGCGTGCGCAGGAAAGCAGAGAGGGCCAAATTGTGTGGGGCATTTGAAGGGGTTCCAGGAGGCAGTGAGAAGCAGCATCACTTTTCCCCGCTGGCACCTTTGCTGTGGCAGCAAAAGCTGGACGTTTGTCTTTTTTGCTCCAAACAGCGCCGAAAGTGAAAAAAGGTGCTTTTGAGGATAGCGTGCGCAGGAAAGCAGAGAGGGCCAAATTGTGTGGGGCATTTGAAGGGGTTCCAGGAGGCAGTGAGGACCAGCATCACTTTTCCCCGCTGGCACCTTTGCTGTGGCAGCAAAAGCTGGACGTTTGTCTTTTTTGCTCCAAACAGCGCCGAAAGTGAAAAAAGGTGCTTTTGAGGATAGCGTGCGCAGGAAAGCAGAGAGGGCCAAATTGTCTGGGGCATTTGAAGGGGTTCCAGGAGGCAGTGAGAAGCAGCATCACTTTTCCCCGCTGGCACCTTTGCTGTGGCAGCAAAAGCTGGACGTTTGTCTTTTTTGCTCCAAAAGCGCCGAAAGTGAAAAAAGGTGCTTTTGAGGATAGACTTTTCAGGAAAGCAGAGAGGGCCAAATTGTCTGGGGCATTTGAAGGGGTTCCAGGAGGCAGTGAGGACCAGCATCACTTTTCCCCGCTGGCACCTTTGCTGTGGCAGCAAAAGCTGGACGTTTGTCTTTTTTGCTCCAAACAGCGCCGAAAGTGAAAAAAGGTGCTTTTGAGGATAGCGTGCGCAGGAAAGCAGAGAGGGCCAAATTGTCTGGGGCATTTGAAGGGGTTCCAGGAGGCAGTGAGGACCAGCATCACTTTTCCCCGCTGGCACCTTTGCTGTGGCAGCAAAAGCTGGACGTTTGTCTTTTTTTCCTCCGAAGGCGCCGAAAGTGAAAAAAGGTGCTTTTGAGGATAGCGTGCGCAGGAAAGCAGAGAGGGCCAAATTGTCTGGGGCATTTGAAGGAGTTCCAGGAGGCAGTGAGGACCAGCATCACTTTTCCCCGCTGGCACCTTTGCTGTGGCAGCAAAAGCTGGACGTTTGTCTTTTTTGCTCCAAACAGCGCCGAAAGTGAAAAAAGGTGCATTTGAGGATAGCGTGCGCAGGAAAGCAGAGAGGGCCAAATTGTCTGGGGCATTTGAAGGGGTTCCAGGAGGCAGTGAGAAGCAGCATCACTTTTCCCCGCTGGCACCTTTGCTGTGGCAGCAAAAGCTGGACGTTTGTCTTTTTTGCTCCAAACAGCGCCGAAAGTGAAAAAAGGTGCTTTTGAGGATAGAGTGCGCAGGAAAGCAGAGAGGGCCAAATTGTCTGGGGCATTTGAAGGGGTTCCAGGAGGCAGTGAGGACCAGCATCACTTTTCCCCGCTGGCACCTTTGCTGTGGCAGCAAAAGCTGGACGTTTGTCTTTTTTGCTCCAAACAGTGCCGAAAGTGAAAAAAGGTTCTTTTGAGGATAGAGTGCGCAGGAAAGCAGAGAGGGGCCAAATTGTCTGGGGCATTTGAAGGGGTTCCAGGAGGCAGTGAGGACCAGCATCACTTTTCCCCGCTGGCACCTTTGCTGTGGCAGCAAAAGCTGGACGTTTGTCTTTTTTGCTCCAAACAGCGCCGAAAGTGAAAAAAGGTGCTTTTGAGGATAGACTTTTCAGGAAAGCAGAGAGGGCCAAATTGTGTGGGGCATTTGAAGGGGTTCCAGGAGGCAGTGAGGACCAGCATCACTTTTCCCCGCTGGCACCTTTGCTGTGGCAGCAAAAGCTGGACGTTTGTCTTTTTTGCTCCAAACAGCGCCGAAAGTGAAAAAAGGTGCTTTTGAGGATAGCGTGCGCAGGAAAGCAGAGAGGGCCAAATTGTCTGGGGCATTTGAAGGGGTTCCAGGAGGCAGTGAGGACCAGCATCACTTTTCCCCGCTGGCACCTTTGCTGTGGCAGCAAAAGCTGGACGTTTGTCTTTTTTGCTCCAAACAGCGCCGAAAGTGAAAAAAGGTGCTTTTGAGGATAGCGTGCGCAGGAAAGCAGAGAGGGCCAAATTGTCTGGGGCATTTGAAGGGGTTCCAGGAGGCAGTGAGGACCAGCATCACTTTTCCCCGCTGGCACCTTTGCTGTGGCAGCAAAAGCTGGACGTTTGTCTTTTTTGCTCCAAACAGCGCCGAAAGTGAAAAAAGGTGCTTTTGAGGATAGCGTGCGCAGGAAAGCAGAGAGGGCCAAATTGTCTGGGGCATTTGAAGGGGTTCCAGGAGGCAGTGAGGACCAGCATCACTTTTCCCTGCTGGCACCTTTGCTGTGGCAGCAAAAGCTGGACGTTTTGTCTTTTTTCCTCCGGAGGGCGCCGAAAGTGAAAAAAGGTGCTTTTGAGGATAGCGTGCGCAGGAAAGCAGAGAGGGCCAAATTGTGTGGGGCATTTGAAGGGGTTCCAGGAGGCAGTGAGGACCAGCATCACTTTTCCCCGCTGGCACCTTTGCTGTGGCAGCAAAAGCTGGACGTTTGTCTTTTTTGCTCCAAACAGCGCCGAAATTGAAAAAAGGTGCATTTGAGGATAGCGTGCGCAGGAAAGCAGAGAGGGCCAAATTGTGTGGGGCATTTGAAGGGGTTTCAGGAGGCAGTGAGAAGCAGCATCACTTTTCCCCGCTGGCACCTTTGCTGTGGCAGCAAAAGCTGGACGTTTGTCTTTTTGCTCCAAACAGCGCCGAAAGTGAAAAAAGGTGCTTTTGAGGATAGCGTGCGCAGGAAAGCAGAGAGGGCCAAATTGTGTGGGGCATTTGAAGGGGTTCCAGGAGGCAGTGAGGACCAGCATCACTTTTCCCCGCTGGCACCTTTGCTGTGGCAGCAAAAGCTGGACGTTTGTCTTTTTTGCTCCAAACAGCGCCGAAAGTGAAAAAAGGTGCTTTTGAGGATAGCGTGCGCAGGAAAGCAGAGAGGGCCAAATTGTCTGGGGCATTTGAAGGGGTTCCAGGAGGCAGTGAGAAGCAGCATCACTTTTCCCCGCTGGCACCTTTGCTGTGGCAGCAAAAGCTGGACGTTTGTCTTTTTTGCTCCAAAAGCGCCGAAAGTGAAAAAAGGTGCTTTTGAGGATAGACTTTTCAGGAAAGCAGAGAGGGCCAAATTGTCTGGGGCATTTGAAGGGGTTCCAGGAGGCAGTGAGGACCAGCATCACTTTTCCCCGCTGGCACCTTTGCTGTGGCAGCAAAAGCTGGACGTTTGTCTTTTTTCCTCCGGAGGGCGCCGAAAGTGAAAAAAGGTGCTTTTGAGGATAGCGTGCGCAGGAAAGCAGAGAGGGCCAAATTGTGTGGGGCATTTGAAGGGGTTCCAGGAGGCAGTGAGGACCAGCATCACTTTTCCCCGCTGGCACCTTTGCTGTGGCAGCAAAAGCTGGACGTTTGTCTTTTTTGCTCCAAACAGCGCCGAAAGTGAAAAAAGGTGCTTTTGAGGATAGCGTGCGCAGGAAAGCAGAGAGGGCCAAATTGTCTGGGGCATTTGAAGGGGTTCCAGGAGGCAGTGAGAAGCAGCATCACTTTTCCCCGCTGG
>NW_028128063.1:0-162437 GCF_965231255.1 Vanellus vanellus
CAGACAATTTGGCCCTCTCTGCTTACCTGTGGATTCTATCCTCAAAAGCACCTTTTTTTCACTTTCTCCGCTGTTTGGAGCCAAAAAGACAAACGTCCAGCTTTTGCTGCCACAGCAAAGGTGCCAGCGGGGAAAAGTGATGCTGCTTCTCACTGCCTCCTGGAACCCCTTCAAATGCCCCAGACAATTTGGCCCTCTCTGCTTTCCTGCGGACTCCATCCTCAAAAGCACCTGTTTTCACTTTCGGCGCCCTCCGGAGCAAAAAAGACAAATGTCCAGCTTTTGCTGCCACAGCAAAGGTGCCAGCGGGGAAAAGTGATGCTGCTTCTCACTGCCTCCTGGAACCCCTTCAAATGCCCCACACAATTTGGCCCTCTCTGCTTTCCTGCGCACTCTATCCTCAAAAGCACCTGTTTTCACTTTCGGCGCTGTTTGGAGCAAAAAAGACAAACGTCCAGCTTTTGCTGCCACAGCAATGGTGCCAGCGGGGAAAAGTGATGCTGCTTCTCACTGCCTCCTGGAACCCCTTCAAATGCCCCACACAATTTGGCCCTCTCTGCTTTCCTGCGCACTCTATCCTCAAAAGCACCTTTTTTCACTTTCGGCGCTGTTTGGAGCAAAAAAGACAAACGTCCAGCTTTTGCTGCCACAGCAAAGGTGCCAGCGGGGAAAAGTGATGCTGCTTCTCACTGCCTCCTGGAACCCCTTCAAATGCCCCAGACAATTTGGCCCTCTCTGCTTTCCTGCGCACGCTATCCTCAAAAGCACCTTTTTTCACTTTCGGCGCTGTTTGGAGCAAAAAAGACAAACGTCCAGCTTTTGCTGCCACAGCAAAGGTGCCAGCTGGGAAAAGTGATGCTGGTCCTCACTGCCTCCTGGAACCCCTTCAAATGCCCCACACAATTTGGCCCTCTCTGCTTTCCTGAAAAGTCTATCCTCAAAAGCACCTTTTTTCACTTTCGGCGCTGTTTGGAGCAAAAAAGACAAACGTCCAGCTTTTGCTGCCACAGCAAAGGTGCCAGAGGGGAAAAGTGATGCTGCTTCTCACTGCCTCCTGGAACCCCTTCAAATGCCCCACACAATTTGGCCCTCTCTGCTTTCCTGCGCACTCTATCCTCAAAAGCACCTTTTTTCACTTTCGGCGCAGTTTGGAGAAAAAAAGACAAACGTCCAGCTTTTGCTGCCACAGCAAAGGTGCCAGCGGGGAAAAGTGATGCTGGTCCTCACTGCCTCCTGGAACCCCTTCAAATGCCCCACACAATTTGGCCCTCTCTGCTTCCTGCGCACGCTATCCTCAAAAGCACCTTTTTTCACTTTCGGCGCTGTTTGGAGCAAAAAAGACAAACGTCCAGCTTTTGCTGCCACAGCAAAGGTGCCAGCGGGGGAAAAGTGATGCTGCTTCTCACTGCCTCCTGGAACCCCTTCAAATGCCCCACACAATTTGGCCCTCTCTGCTTTCCTGCGCACTCTATCCTCAAAAGCACCTTTTTTCACTTTCGGCGCAGTTTGGAGAAAAAAAGACAAACGTCCAGCTTTTGCTGCCACAGCAAAGGTGCCAGCGGGGAAAAGTGATGCTGGTCCTCACTGCCTCCTGGAACACCTTCAATTGCCCCACACAATTTGGCCCTCTCTGCTTTCCTGAAAAGTCTATCCTCAAAAGCAGCTTTTTTCACTTTCGGCGCTGTTTGGAGCAAAAAAGACAAACGTCCAGCTTTTGCTGCCACAGCAAAGGTGCCAGCGGGGAAAAGTGATGCTGCTTCTCACTGCCTCCTGGAACCCCTTCAAATGCTCCACACAATTTGGCCCTCTCTGCTTTCCTGCGCACTCCATCCTCAAAAGCACCTGTTTTCACTTTCGGCGCCCTCCGGATCAAAAAAGACAAATGTCCAGCTTTTGCTGCCACAGCAAAGGTGCCAGCGGGGAAAAGTGATGCTGCTTCTCACTGCCTCCTGGAACCCCTTCAAATGCCCCACACAATTTGGCCCTCTCTGCTTTCCTGCGCACTCTATCCTCAAAAGCACCTGTTTTCACTTTCGGCGCTGTTTGGAGCAAAAAAGACAAACGTCCAGCTTTTGCTGCCACAGCAAAGGTGCCAGCGGGGAAAAGTGATGCTGCTTCTCACTGCCTCCTGGAACCCCTTCAAATGCCCCAGACCAATTTGGCCCTCTCTGCTTTCCTGAAAAAGTCTATCCTCAAAAGCACCTTTTTTCACTTTCGGCGCTGTTTGTAGCAAAAAAGACAAACGTCCAGCTTTTGCTGCCACAGCAAAGGTGCCAGCGGGGAAAAGTGATGCTGCTTCTCACTGCCTCCTGGAACCCCTTCAAATGCCCCAGACAATTTGGCCCTCTCTGCTTTCCTGCGCGCGCTATCCTCAAAAGCACCTTTTTTCACTTTCGGCGCTGTTTGGAGCAAAAAAGACAAACGTCCAGCTTTTGCTGCCACAGCAAAGGTGCCAGCTGGGAAAAGTGATGCTGGTCCTCACTGCCTCCTGGAACCCCTTCAAATGCCCCACACAATTTGGCCCTCTCTGCTTTCCTGAAAAGTCTATCCTCAAAAGCACCTTTTTTCACTTTCGGCGCTGTTTGGAGCAAAAAAGACAAACGTCCAGCTTTTGCTGCCACAGCAAAGGTGCCAGCGGGGAAAAGTGATGCTGCTTCTCACTGCCTCCTGGAACCCCTTCAAATGCCCCAGACAATTTGGCCCTCTCTGCTTTCCTGCGCACGCTATCCTCAAAAGCACCTTTTTTCACTTTCGGCGCAGTTTGGAGAAAAAAAAGACAAACGTCCAGCTTTTGCTGCCACAGCAAAGGTGCCAGCGGGGAAAAGTGATGCTGGTCCTCACTGCCTCCTGGAACACCTTCAATTGCCCCAGACAATTTGGCCCTCTCTGCTTACCTGTGGATTCTATCCTCAAAAGCACCTTTTTTCACTTTCTCCGCTGTTTGGAGCCAAAAAGACAAACGTCCAGCTTTTGCTGCCACAGCAAAGGTGCCAGCGGGGAAAAGTGATGCTGCTTCTCACTACCTCCTGGAACCCCTTCAAATGCCCCACACAATTTGGCCCTCTCTGCTTTCCTGCGCACTCTATCCTCAAAAGCACCTTTTTTCACTTTCGGCGCTGTTTGGAGCAAAAAAGACAAACGTCCAGCTTTTGCTGCCACAGCAAAGGTGCCAGTGGGGAAAAGTGATGCTGCTTCTCACTGCCTCCTGGAACCCCTTCAAATGCACCACACAATTTGGCGCTCTCTGCTTTCCTGAAAAGTCTATCCTCAAAAGCAGCTTTTTTTCACTTTCGGCGCTGTTTGGAGCAAAAAAGACAAACGTCCAGCTTTGCTGCCACAGCAAAGGTGCCAGCGGGGAAAAGTGATGCTGCTTCTCACTGCCTCCTGGAACCCCTTCAAATGCTCCAGACAATTTGGCCCTCTCTGCTTTCCTGCGCACTCCATCCTCAAAAGCACCTGTTTTCACTTTCGGCGCCCTCCGGAGCAAAAAAGACAAATGTCCAGCTTTTGCTGCCACAGCAAAGGTGCCAGCGGGGAAAAGTGATGCTGCTTCTCACTGCCTCCTGGAACCCCTTCAAATGCCCCACACAATTTGGCCCTCTCTGCTTTCCTGCGCACTCTATCCTCAAAAGCACCTGTTTTCACTTTCGGCGCTTTTTGGAGCAAAAAAGACAAACGTCCAGCTTTTGCTGCCACAGCATAGGTGCCAGCGGGGAAAAGTGATGCTGCTTCTCACTGCCTCCTGGAACCCCTTCAAATGCCCCACACAATTTGGCCCTCTCTGCTTTCCTGCGCACTCTATCCTCAAAAGCACCTTTTTTCACTTTCGGCGCTGTTTGGAGCAAAAAAGACAAACGTCCAGCTTTTGCTGCCACAGCAAAGGTGCCAGCGGGGAAAAGTGATGCTGCTTCTCACTGCCTCCTGGAACCCCTTCAAATGCCCCACACAATTTGGCCCTCTCTGCTTTCCTGAAAAGTCTATCCTCAAAAGCACCTTTTTTCACTTTCGGCGCTGTTTGGAGCAAAAAAGACAAACGTCCAGCTTTTGCTGCCACAGCAAAGGTGCCAGCGGGGAAAAGTGATGCTGCTTCTCACTGCCTCCTGGAACCCCTTCAAATGCCCCACACAATTTGGCCCTCTCTGCTTTCCTGCGCACTCTATCCTCAAAAGCACCTTTTTTCACTTTCGGCGCTGTTTGGAGCAAAAAAGACAAACGTCCAGCTTTTGCTGCCACAGCAAAGGTGCCAGTGGGGAAAAGTGATGCTGCTTCTCACTGCCTCCTGGAACCCCTTCAAATGCCCCACACAATTTGGCCCTCTCTGCTTTCCTGCGCACTCTATCCTCAAAAGCACCTTTTTTCACTTTCGGCGCTGTTTGGAGCAAAAAAGACAAACGTCCAGCTTTTGCTGCCACAGCAAAGGTGCCAGCGGGGAAAAGTGATGCTGCTTCTCACTGCCTCCTGGAACCCCTTCAAATGCCCCACACAATTTGGCCCTCTCTGCTTTCCTGAAAAGTCTATCCTCAAAAGCACCTTTTTTCACTTTCGGCGCTGTTTGGAGCAAAAAAGACAAACGTCCAGCTTTTGCTGCCACAGCAAAGGTGCCAGCGGGGAAAAGTGATGCTGCTTCTCACTGCCTCCTGGAACCCCTTCAAATGCCCCACACAATTTGGCCCTCTCTGCTTTCCTGCGCACTCTATCCTCAAAAGCACCTTTTTTCACTTTCGGCGCTGTTTGGAGCAAAAAAGACAAACGTCCAGCTTTTGCTGCCACAGCAAAGGTGCCAGCGGGGAAAAGTGATGCTGCTTCTCACTGCCTCCTGGAACCCCTTCAAATGCCCCACACAATTTGGCCCTCTCTGCTTTCCTGAAAAGTCTATCCTCAAAAGCACCTTTTTTCACTTTCGGCGCTGTTTGGAGCAAAAAAGACAAACGTCCAGCTTTTGCTGCCACAGCAAAGGTGCCAGCGGGGAAAAGTGATGCTGCTTCTCACTGCCTCCTGGAACCCCTTCAAATGCCCCACACAATTTGGCCCTCTCTGCTTTCCTGAAAAGTCTATCCTCAAAAGCACCTTTTTTCACTTTCGCCGCTGTTTGGAGCAAAAAAGACAAACGTCCAGCTTTTGCTGCCACAGCAAAGGTGCCAGCGGGGAAAAGTGATGCTGCTTCTCACTGCCTCCTGGAACCCCTTCAAATGCCCCACACAATTTGGCCCTCTCTGCTTTCCTGAAAAGTCTATCCTCAAAAGCACCTTTTTTCACTTTCGCCGCTGTTTGGAGCAAAAAAGACAAACGTCCAGCTTTTGCTGCCACAGCAAAGGTGCCAGCGGGGAAAAGTGATGCTGCTTCTCACTGCCTCCTGGAACCCTTCAAATGCCCCACAAATTTGGCCCTCTCTGCTTTCCTGAAAAGCCTATCCTCAAAAGCACCTTTTTTCACTTTCGGCGCTGTTTGAATCAAGAAAGACAAACGTCCAGCTTTTGCTGCCACAGCAAAGGTGCCAGCGGGGAAAAGTGATGCTGCTTCTCACTGCCTCCTGGAACCCCTTCAAATGCCCCAGACAATTTGGCCCTCTCTGCTTTCCTGAAAAGTCTATCCTCAAAAGCACCTTCTTTCACTTTCGGCGCTGTTTGGAGCAAAAAAAGACAAACGTCCAGCTTTTGCTGCCACAGCAAAGGTGCCAACGGGGAAAAGTGATGCTGCTTCTCACTGCCTCCTGGAACCCCTTCAAATGCCCCACACAATTTGGCCCTCTCTGCTTTCCTGTGGACTCTAGCCTCAAAAGCACCTTTTTTCACTTTCGCCGCTGTTTGGAGCAAAAAAGACAAACGTCCAGCTTTTGCTGCCACAGCAAAGGTGCCAGCGGGGAAAAGTGATGCTGCTTCTCACTACCTCCTGGAACCCCTTCAAATGCCCCACACAATTTGGCCCTCTCTGCTTTCCTGAAAAGTCTATCCTCAAAAGCACCTTTTTTCACTTTCGGCGCTGTTTGGAGCAAAAAAGACAAACGTCCAGCTTTTGCTGCCACAGCAAAGGTGCCAGCGGGGAAAAGTGATGCTGCTTCTCACTGCCTCCTGGAACCCCTTCAAATGCTCCAGACAATTTGGCCCTCTCTGCTTTCCTGCGGACTCCATCCTCAAAAGCACCTGTTTTCACTTTCGGCGCCCTCCGGAGCAAAAAAGACAAACGTCCAGCTTTTGCTGCCACAGCAAAGGTGCCAGCGGGGAAAAGTGATGCTGCTTCTCACTGCCTCCTGGAACCCCTTCAAATGCCCCACACAATTTTGCCCTCTCTGCTTTCCTGCGCACTCTATCCTCAAAAGCACCTTTTTTCACTTTCGGCGCTGTTTGGAGCAAAAAAGACAAACGTCCAGCTTTTGCTGCCACAGCATAGGTGCCAGCGGGGAAAAGTGATGCTGCTTCTCACTGCCTCCTGGAACCCCTTCAAATGCCCCGCACAATTTGGCCCTCTCTGCTTTCCTGCGCACTCTATCCTCAAAAGCACCTTTTTTCACTTTCGGCGCTGTTTGGAGCAAAAAAGACAAACGTCCAGCTTTTGCTGCCACAGCAAAGGTGCCAGCGGGGAAAAGTGATGCTGCTTCTCACTGCCTCCTGGAACCCCTTCAAATGCCCCACACAATTTGGCCCTCTCTGCTTTCCTGCGCACTCTATCCTCAAAAGCACCTTTTTTCACTTGCGGCGCTGTTTGGAGCAAAAAAGACAAACGTCCAGATTTGCTGCCACAGCAAAGGTGCCAGCTGGGAAAAGTGATGCTGCTTCTCACTGCCTCCTGGAACCCCTTCAAATGCCCCACACAATTTGGCCCTCTCTGCTTTCCTGTGCACTCTATCCTCAAAAGCACCTTTTTTCACGTTCGGCGTTGTTTGGAGCAAAAAAGACAAACGTCCAGCTTTTGCTGCCACAGCAAAGGTGCCAGCGGGGAAAAGTGATGCTGCTTCTCACTGCCTCCTGGAACCCCTTCAAATGCCCCAGACAATTTGGCCCTCTCTGCTTTCCTGCGCACTCTATCCTCAAAAGCACCTGTTTTTCACTTTCGGCGCTGTTTGGAGCAAAAAAGACAAACGTCCAGCTTTTGCTGCCACAGCAAAGGTGCCAGCGGGGAAAAGTGGATGCTGGTCCTCACTGCCTCCTGGAACCCCTTCAAATGCCCCACACAATTTGGCCCTCTCTGCTTTCCTGCGCACTCTATCCTCAAAAGCACCTTTTTTCACTTTCGGCGCTGTTTGGAGCAAAAAAGACAAACGTCCAGCTTTTGCTGCCACAGCAAAGGTGCCAGCGGGGAAAAGTGATGCTGCTTCTCACTGCCTCCTGGAACCCCTTCAAATGCTCCAGACAATTTGGCCCTCTCTGCTTTCCTGCGGACTCCATCCTCAAAAGCACCTGTTTTCACTTTCGGCGCCCTCCGGAGCAAAAAAGACAAACGTCCAGCTTTTGCTGCCACAGCAAAGGTGCCAGCGGGGAAAAGTGATGCTGCTTCTCACTGCCTCCTGGAACCCCTTCAAATGCCCCACACAATTTGGCCCTCTCTGCTTTCCTGCGCACTCTATCCTCAAAAGCACCTTTTTTCACTTTCGGCGCTGTTTGGAGCAAAAAAGACAAACGTCCAGCTTTTGCTGCCACAGCATAGGTGCCAGCGGGGAAAAGTGATGCTGCTTCTCACTGCCTCCTGGAACCCCTTCAAATGCCCCGCACAATTTGGCCCTCTCTGCTTTCCTGCGCACTCTATCCTCAAAAGCACCTTTTTTCACTTTCGGCGCTGTTTGGAGCAAAAAAGACAAACGTCCAGCTTTTGCTGCCACAGCAAAGGTGCCAGCGGGGAAAAGTGATGCTGCTTCTCACTGCCTCCTGGAACCCCTTCAAATGCCCCACACAATTTGGCCCTCTCTGCTTTCCTGCGCACTCTATCCTCAAAAGCACCTTTTTTCACTTGCGGCGCTGTTTGGAGCAAAAAAGACAAACGTCCAGATTTGCTGCCACAGCAAAGGTGCCAGCTGGGAAAAGTGATGCTGCTTCTCACTGCCTCCTGGAACCCCTTCAAATGCCCCACACAATTTGGCCCTCTCTGCTTTCCTGTGCACTCTATCCTCAAAAGCACCTTTTTCACGTTCGGCGTTGTTTGGAGCAAAAAAGACAAACGTCCAGCTTTTGCTGCCACAGCAAAGGTGCCAGCGGGGAAAAGTGATGCTGCTTCTCACTGCCTCCTGGAACCCCTTCAAATGCCCCACACAATTTGGCCCTCTCTGCTTTCCTGCGCACTCTATCCTCAAAAGCACCTGTTTTCACTTTCGGCGCTGTTTGGAGCAAAAAAGACAAACGTCCAGCTTTTGCTGCCACAGCAAAGGTGCCAGCGGGGAAAAGTGATGCTGGTCCTCACTGCCTCCTGGAACCCCTTCAAATGCCCCACACAATTTGGCCCTCTCTGCTTTCCTGCGCACTCTATCCTCAAAAGCACCTTTTTTCACTTTCGGCGCTGTTTGGAGCCAAAAAGACAAACGTCCAGCTTTTGCTGCCACAGCAAAGGTGCCAGTGGGGAAAAGTGATGCTGCTTATCACTGCCTCCTGGAACCCCTTCAAATGCCCCACACAATTTGGCCCTCTCTGCTTTCCTGAAAAGTCTATCCTCAAAAGCACCTTTTTTCACTTTCGGCGCTGTTTGGAGCAAAAAAGACAAACGTCCAGCTTTTGCTGCCACAGCAAAGGTGCCAGCAAGGAAAAGTGATGCTGCTTCTCACTGCCTCCTGGAACCCCTTCAAATGCACCACACAATTTGGCCCTCTCTGCTTTCCTGAAAAGTCTATCCTCAAAAGCACCTTTTTTCACTTTCGGCGCTGTTTGGAGCAAAAAAGACAAACGTCCAGCTTTTGCTGCCACAGCAAGGGTGCCAGCGGGGAAAAGTGATGCTGCTTCTCACTGCCTCCTGGAACCCCTTCAAATGCACCACACAATTTGGCCCTCTCTGCTTTCCTGCGCACTCCATCCTCAAAAGCACCTTTTTTCACTTTCGGCGCCCTCCGGAGCAAAAAAGACAAACGTCCAGCTTTTGCTGCCACAGCAAAGGTGCCAGCGGGGAAAAGTGATGCTGCTTCTCACTGCCTCCTGGAACCCCTTCAAATGCCCCACACAATTTGGCCCTCTCTGCTTTCCTGAAAAGTCTATCCTCAAAAGCACCTTTTTTCACTTTCGGCGCTGTTTGGAGCAAAAAAGACAAACGTCCAGCTTTTGCTGCCACAGCAAAGGTGCCAGCGGGGAAAAGTGATGCTGCTTCTCACTGCCTCCTGGAACCCCTTCAAATGCCCCAGACAATTTGGCCCTCTCTGCTTTCCTGAAAAGTCTATCCTCAAAAGCACCTTTTTTCACTTTCGGCGCTGTTTGGAGCAAAAAAGACAAACGTCCAGCTTTTGCTGCCACAGCAAAGGTGCCAGCGGGGAAAAGTGATGCTGCTTCTCACTGCCTCCTGGAACCCCTTCAAATGCCCCACACAATTTGGCCCTCTCTGCTTTCCTGCGCACTCTATCCTCAAAAGCACCTTTTTTCACTTTCGGCGCTGTTTGGAGCAAAAAAGACAAACGTCCAGCTTTTGCTGCCACAGCAAAGGTGCCAGCGGGGAAAAGTGATGCTGCTTCTCACTGCCTCCTGGAACCCCTTCAAATGCCCCACACAATTTGGCCCTCTCTGCTTTCCTGAAAAGCCTATCCTCAAAAGCACCTTTTTTCACTTTCGGCGCTGTTTGAAGCAAGAAAGACAAACGTCCAGCTTTTGCTGCCACAGCAAAGGTGCCAGCGGGGAAAAGTGATGCTGCTTCTCACTGCCTCCTGGAACCCCTTCAAATGCCCCAGACAATTTGGCCCTCTCTGCTTTCCTGAAAAGTCTATCCTCAAAAGCACCTTCTTTCACTTTCGGCGCTGTTTGGAGCAAAAAAGACAAACGTCCAGCTTTTGCTGCCACAGCAAAGGTGCCAGCGGGGAAAAGTGATGCTGCTTCTCACTGCCTCCTGGAACCCCTTCAAATGCCCCACACAATTTGGCCCTCTCTGCTTTCCTGCGCACTCCATCCTCAAAAGCACCTTTTTTCACTTTCGGCGCTGTTTGGAGCAAAAAAGACAAACGTCCAGCTTTTGCTGCCACAGCAAAGGTGCCAGCGGGGAAAAGTGATGCTGCTTCTCACTGCCTCCTGGAACCCCTTCAAATGCCCCACACAATTTGGCCCTCTCTGCTTTCCTGAAAAGTCTATCCTCAAAAGCACCTTTTTTCACTTTCGGCGCTGTTTGGAGCAAAAAAGACAAACGTCCAGCTTTTGCTGCCACAGCAAAGGTGCCAGCGGGGAAAAGTGATGCTGCTTCTCACTGCCTCCTGGAACCCCTTCAAATGCCCCAGACAATTTGGCCCTCTCTGCTTTCCTGAAAAGTCTATCCTCAAAAGCACCTTTTTTCACTTTCGGCGCTGTTTGGAGCAAAAAAGACAAACGTCCAGCTTTTGCTGCCACAGCAAAGGTGCCAGCGGGGAAAAGTGATGCTGCTTCTCACTGCCTCCTGGAACCCCTTCAAATGCCCCACACAATTTGGCCCTCTCTGCTTTCCTGCGCACTCTAGCCTCAAAAGCAACTTTTTTCACTTTCGGCGCTGTTTGGAGCAAAAAAGACAAACGTCCAGCTTTTGCTGCCACAGCAAAGGTGCCAGCGGGGAAAAGTGATGCTGCTTCTCACTGCCTCCTGGAACCCCTTCAAATGCCCCACACAATTTGGCCCTCTCTGCTTTCCTGAAAAGCCTATCCTCAAAAGCACCTTTTTTCACTTTCGGCGCTGTTTGAAGCAAGAAAGACAAACGTCCAGCTTTTGCTGCCACAGCAAAGGTGCCAGCGGGGAAAAGTGATGCTGCTTCTCACTGCCTCCTGGAACCCCTTCAAATGCCCCAGACAATTTGGCCCTCTCTGCTTTCCTGAAAAGTCTATCCTCAAAAGCACCTTCTTTCACTTTCGGCGCTGTTTGGAGCAAAAAAGACAAACGTCCAGCTTTTGCTGCCACAGCAAAGGTGCCAGCGGGGAAAAGTGATGCTGCTTCTCACTGCCTCCTGGAACCCCTTCAAATGCCCCACACAATTTGGCCCTCTCTGCTTTCCTGCGCACTCTATCCTCAAAAGCACCTTTTTTCACTTTCGGCGCTGTTTGGAGCAAAAAAGACAAACGTCCAGCTTTTGCTGCCACAGCAAAGGTGCCAGCGGGGAAAAGTGATGCTGCTTCTCACTGCCTCCTGGAACCCCTTCAAATGCCCCAGACAATTTGGCCCTCTCTACTTTCCTGAAAAGTCTATCCTCAAAAGCACCTTCTTTCACTTTCGGTGCTGTTTGGAGCAAAAAAGACAAACGTCCAGCTTTTGCTGCCACAGCAAAGGTGCCAGCGGGGAAAAGTGATGCTGCTTCTCACTGCCTCCTGGAACCCCTTCAAATGCCCCAGACAATTTGGCCCTCTCTGCTTTCCTGCGCACTCCATCCTCAAAAGCACCTATTTTCACTTTCGGCGCCCTCCGGAGCAAAAAAGACAAACGTCCAGCTTTTGCTGCCACAGCAAAGGTGCCAGCGGGGAAAAGTGATGCTGCTTCTCACTGCCTCCTGGAACCCCTTCAAATGCCCCACACAATTTGGCCCTCTCTGCTTTCCTGCGCACTCTATCCTCAAAAGCACCTTTTTTCACTTTCGGCGCTGTTTGGAGCAAAAAAGACAAACGTCCAGCTTTTGCTGCCACAGCAAAGGTGCCAGTGGGGAAAAGTGATGCTGCTTCTCACTGCCTCCTGGAACCCCTTCAAATGCCCCACACAATTTGGCCCTCTCTGCTTTCCTGAAAAGTCTATCCTCAAAAGCACCTTTTTTCACTTTCGGCGCTGTTTGGAGCAAAAAAGACAAACGTCCAGCTTTTGCTGCCACAGCAAAGGTGCCAGCGGGGAAAAGTGATGCTGCTTCTCACTGCCTCCTGGAACCCCTTCAAATGCACCACACAATTTGGCCCTCTCTGCTTTCCTGAAAAGTCTATCCTCAAAAGCACCTTTTTTCACTTTCGGCGCTGTTTGGAGCAAAAAAGACAAACGTCCAGCTTTTGCTGCCACAGCAAAGGTGCCAGCGGGGAAAAGTGATGCTGCTTCTCACTGCCTCCTGGAACCCCTTCAAATGCACCACACAATTTGGCCCTCTCTGCTTTCCTGCGCACTCCATCCTCAAAAGCACCTTTTTTCACTTTCGGCGCCCTCCGGAGCAAAAAAGACAAACGTCCAGCTTTTGCTGCCACAGCAAAGGTGCCAGCGGGGAAAAGTGATGCTGCTTCTCACTGCCTCCTGGAACCCCTTCAAATGCCCCAGACAATTTGGCCCTCTCTGCTTTCCTGAAAAGTCTATCCTCAAAAGCACCTTTTTTCACTTTCGGTGCTGTTTGGAGCAAAAAAGACAAACGTCCAGCTTTTGCTGCCACAGCAAAGGTGCCAGCGGGGAAAAGTGATGCTGCTTCTCACTGCCTCCTGGAACCCCTTCAAATGCCCCAGACAATTTGGCCCTCTCTGCTTTCCTGCGCACTCCATCCTCAAAAGCACCTATTTTCACTTTCGGCGCCCTCCGGAGCAAAAAAGACAAACGTCCAGCTTTTGCTGCCACAGCAAAGGTGCCAGCGGGGAAAAGTGATGCTGCTTCTCACTGCCTCCTGGAACCCCTTCAAATGCCCCACACAATTTGGCCCTCTCTGCTTTCCTGCGCACTCTATCCTCAAAAGCACCTTTTTTCACTTTCGGCGCTGTTTGGAGCCAAAAAGACAAACGTCCAGCTTTTGCTGCCACAGCAAAGGTGCCAGTGGGGAAAAGTGATGCTGCTTCTCACTGCCTCCTGGAACCCCTTCAAATGCCCCACACAATTTGGCCCTCTCTGCTTTCCTGAAAAGTCTATCCTCAAAAGCACCTTTTTTCACTTTCGGCGCTGTTTGGAGCAAAAAAGACAAACGTCCAGCTTTTGCTGCCACAGCAAAGGTGCCAGCGGGGAAAAGTGATGCTGCTTCTCACTGCCTCCTGGAACCCCTTCAAATGCACCACACATTTTGGCCCTCTCTGCTTTCCTGAAAAGTCTATCCTCAAAAGCACATTTTTTCACCTTCGGCGCTGTTTGGAGCAAAAAAGACAAACGTCCAGCTTTTGCTGCCACAGCAAAGGTGCCAGCGGGGAAAAGTGATGCTGCTTCTCACTGCCTCCTGGAACCCCTTCAAATGCACCACACAATTTGGCCCTCTCTGCTTTCCTGCGCACTCCATCCTCAAAAGCACCTTTTTTCACTTTCGGCGCCCTCCGGAGCAAAAAAGACAAACGTCCAGCTTTTGCTGCCACAGCAAAGGTGCCAGCGGGGAAAAGTGATGCTGCTTCTCACTGCCTCCTGGAACCCCTTCAAATGCCCCACACAATTTGGCCCTCTCTGCTTTCCTGAAAAGTCTATCCTCAAAAGCACCTTTTTTCACTTTCGGCGCTGTTTGGAGCAAAAAAGACAAACGTCCAGCTTTTGCTGCCACAGCAAAGGTGCCAGCGGGGAAAAGTGATGCTGCTTCTCACTGCCTCCTGGAACCCCTTCAAATGCACCACACAATTTGGCCCTCTCTGCTTTCCTGAAAAGTCTATCCTCAAAAGCACCTTTTTTCACTTTCGGCGCTGTTTGGAGCAAAAAAGACAAACGTCCAGCTTTTGCTGCCACAGCAAAGGTGCCAGCGGGGAAAAGTGATGATGCTTCTCACTGCCTCCTGGAACCCCTTCAAATGCCCCACACAATTTGGCCCTCTCTGCTTTCCTGCGCACTCCATCCTCAAAAGCACCTTTTTTCACTTTCGGCGCCCTCCGGAGCAAAAAAGACAAACGTCCAGCTTTTGCTGCCACAGCAAAGGTGCCAGCGGGGAAAAGTGATGCTGCTTCTCACTGCCTCCTGGAACCCCTTCAAATGCCCCACACAATTTGGCCCTCTCTGCTTTCCTGAAAAGTCTATCCTCAAAAGCACCTTTTTTCACTTTCGGCGCTGTTTGGAGCAAAAAAGACAAACGTCCAGCTTTTGCTGCCACAGCAAAGGTGCCAGCGGGGAAAAGTGATGCTGCTTCTCACTGCCTCCTGGAACCCCTTCAAATGCCCCAGACAATTTGGCCCTCTCTGCTTTCCTGAAAAGTCTATCCTCAAAAGCACCTTTTTTCACTTTCGGCGCTGTTTGGAGCAAAAAAGACAAACGTCCAGCTTTTGCTGCCACAGCAAAGGTGCCAGCGGGGAAAAGTGATGCTGCTTCTCACTGCCTCCTGGAACCCCTTCAAATGCCCCACACAATTTGGCCCTCTCTGCTTTCCTGAAATGTCTGTCCTCAAAAGCACCTTTTTTCACTTTCGGCGCTGTTTGGAGCAAAAAAGACAAACGTCCAGCTTTTGCTGCCACAGCAAAGGTGCCAGCGGGGAAAAGTGATGCTGCTTCTCACTGCCTCCTGGAACCCTTCAAATGCCCCACACAATTTGGCCCTCTCTGCTTTCCTGAAAAGCCTATCCTCAAAAGCACCTTTTTTCACTTTCGGCGCTGTTTGAAGCAAGAAAGACAAACGTCCAGCTTTTGCTGCCACAGCAAAGGTGCCAGCGGGGAAAAGTGATGCTGCTTCTCACTGCCTCCTGGAACCCCTTCAAATGCCCCACACAATTTGGCCCTCTCTGCTTTCCTGAAAAGTCTATCCTCAAAAGCACCTTCTTTCACTTTCGGCGCTGTTTGGAGCAAAAAAGACAAACGTCCAGCTTTTGCTGCCACAGCAAAGGTGCCAGCGGGGAAAAGTGATGCTGCTTCTCACTGCCTCCTGGAACCCCTTCAAATGCCCCACACAATTTGGCCCTCTCTGCTTTCCTGTGGACTCTAGCCTCAAAAGCACCTTTTTTCACTTTCGCCGCTGTTTGGAGCAAAAAAGACAAACGTCCAGCTTTTGCTGCCACAGCAAAGGTGCCAGCGGGGAAAAGTGATGCTGCTTCTCACTACCTCCTGGAACCCCTTCAAATGCCCCACACAATTTGGCCCTCTCTGCTTTCCTGAAAAGTCTATCCTCAAAAGCACCTTTTTTCACTTTCGGCGCTGTTTGGAGCAAAAAAGACAAACGTCCAGCTTTTGCTGCCACAGCAAAGGTGCCAGCGGGGAAAAGTGATGCTGCTTCTCACTGCCTCCTGGAACCCCTTCAAATGCTCCAGACAATTTGGCCCTCTCTGCTTTCCTGCGGACTCCATCCTCAAAAGCACCTGTTTTCACTTTCGGCGCCCTCCGGAGCAAAAAAGACAAACGTCCAGCTTTTGCTGCCACAGCAAAGGTGCCAGCGGGGAAAAGTGATGCTGCTTCTCACTGCCTCCTGGAACCCCTTCAAATGCCCCAGACAATTTGGCCCTCTCTGCTTTCCTGCGCACGCTATCCTCAAAAGCACCTTTTTTCACTTTCGGCGCTGTTTGGAGCAAAAAAGACAAACGTCCAGCTTTTGCTGCCACAGCAAAGGTGCCAGCGGGGAAAAGTGATGCTGGTCCTCACTGCCTCCTGGAACCCCTTCAAATGCCCCACACAATTTGGCCCTCTCTGCTTTCCTGCGCACTCTATCCTCAAAAGCACCTTTTTTCACTTTCGGCGCTGTTTGGAGCAAAAAAGACAAACGTCCAGCTTTTGCTGCCACAGCAAAGGTGCCAGTGGGGAAAAGTGATGCTGCTTCTCACTGCCTCCTGGAACCCCTTCAAATGCCCCACACAATTTGGCCCTCTCTGCTTTCCTGAAAAGTCTATCCTCAAAAGCACCTTTTTTCACTTTCGGCGCTGTTTGGAGCAAAAAAGACAAACGTCCAGCTTTTGCTGCCACAGCAAAGGTGCCAGCGGGGAAAAGTGATGCTGCTTCTCACTGCCTCCTGGAACCCCTTCAAATGCCCCACACAATTTGGCCCTCTCTGCTTTCCTGCGCACGCTATCCTCAAAAGCACCTTTTTTCACTTTCGCCGCTGTTTGGAGCAAAAAAGACAAACGTCCAGCTTTTGCTGCCACAGCAAAGGTGCCAGCGGGGAAAAGTGATGCTGCTTCTCACTGCCTCCTGGAACCCCTTCAAATGCCCCAGACAATTTGGCCCTCTCTGCTTTCCTGAAAAGTCTATCCTCAAAAGCACCTTCTTTCACTTTCGGTGCTGTTTGGAGCAAAAAAGACAAACGTCCAGCTTTTGCTGCCACAGCAAAGGTGCCAGCGGGGAAAAGTGATGCTGCTTCTCACTGCCTCCTGGAACCCCTTCAAATGCCCCAGACAATTTGGCCCTCTCTGCTTTCCTGCGCACTCCATCCTCAAAAGCACCTATTTTCACTTTCGGCGCCCTCCGGAGCAAAAAAGACAAACGTCCAGCTTTTGCTGCCACAGCAAAGGTGCCAGCGGGGAAAAGTGATGCTGCTTCTCACTGCCTCCTGGAACCCCTTCAAATGCCCCACACAATTTGGCCCTCTCTGCTTTCCTGAAAAGTCTATCCTCAAAAGCACCTTTTTTCACTTTCGGCGCTGTTTGGAGCAAAAAAGACAAACGTCCAGCTTTTGCTGCCACAGCAAAGGTGCCAGCGGGGAAAAGTGATGCTGCTTCTCACTGCCTCCTGGAACCCCTTCAAATGCCCCACACAATTTGGCCCTCTCTGCTTTCCTGCGCACTCTATCCTCAAAAGCACCTTTTTTCACTTTCGGCGCTGTTTGGAGCAAAAAAGACAAACGTCCAGCTTTTGCTGCCACAGCAAAGGTGCCAGCGGGGAAAAGTGATGCTGCTTCTCACTGCCTCCTGGAACCCCTTCAAATGCCCCAGACAATTTGGCCCTCTCTGCTTTCCTGAATAGTCTATCCTCAAAAGCACCTTTTTTCACTTTCGGCGCTGTTTGGAGCAAAAAAGACAAACGTCCAGCTTTTGCTGCCACAGCAAAGGTGCCAGCGGGGAAAAGTGATGCTGGTCCTCACTGCCTCCTGGAACCCCTTCAAATGCCCCACACAATTTGGCCCTCTCTGCTTTCCTGAAAAGTCTATCTTCAAAAGCACCTTTTTTCACTTTCGGCGCTGTTTGGAGCAAAAAAGACAAACGTCCAGCTTTTGCTGCCACAGCAAAGGTGCCAGCGGGGAAAAGTGATGCTGCTTCTCACTGCCTCCTGGAACCCCTTCAAATGCCCCACACAATTTGGCCCTCTCTGCTTTCCTGCGCACTCTATCCTCAATCATCCCCCTGTACTCGGCACTGGTGAGGCCTCACCTCGAGTACTGTGTTCAGTTTTGGGCCCCTCACTACAAGAAGGACATTGAGGTGTTGGAGCGTGTCCAGAGAAGGGCTACAAAGCTGGTGAAGGGTCTGGAGGACAAACCTTATGAGGAACGACTGAGGGATCTGGGGTTGTTTAGCCTGGAGAAGAGGAGGCTGAGGGGAGACCTTATCACCCTCTACAACTACCTGAAAGGAGGTTTTAGAGAGATGGGAGCTGACCTCTTCTCCCTGGCGACAAGTGATAGGACAAGAGGAAATGGGTTCAAGTTATGTCAGGGCAGGTTCAGATTAGATGTTAGGAAGCATTTTTTCACTGAAAGGGTTATTAAACATTGGAATAAGCTGCCCAGAGAGGTGGTGGATTCACCATCCCTGGAGGTGTTTAAGAAAAGGGTAGATGAGATGCTTAGGGACATGGTTTAGGAGTGGTGGTGTTTTTATCAGGGTAGGTTAATGGTTGGACTTGATGATCTTAAAGGTCCCTTCCAACCTCACTGATTCTATGATTCTATGATTCTATGATTCTCAAAAGCACCTTTTTTCACTTTCGGCGCTGTTTGGAGCAAAAAAGACAAACGTCCAGCTTTTGCTGCCACAGCAAAGGTACCAGCGGGGAAAAGTGATGCTGGTCCTCACTGCCTCCTGGAACCCCTTCAAATGCCCCACACAATTTGGCCCTATCTGCTTTCCTGAAAAGTCTATCCTCAAAAGCACCTTTTTTCACTTTCGGCGCTGTTTGGAGCAAAAAAGACAAACGTCCAGCTTTTGCTGCCACAGCAAAGGTGCCAGCGGGGAAAAGTGATGCTGCTTCTCACTGCCTCCTGGAACCCCTTCAAATGCCCCACACAATTTGGCCCTCTCTGCTTTCCTGCGCACTCTATCCTCAAAAGCACCTTTTTTCACTTTCGGCGCTGTTTGGAGCAAAAAAGACAAACGTCCAGCTTTTGCTGCCACAGCAAAGGTGCCAGCGGGGAAAAGTGATGCTGCTTCTCACTGCCTCCTGGAACCCCTTCAAATGCCCCAGACAATTTGGCCCTCTCTGCTTTCCTGAATAGTCTATCCTCAAAAGCACCTTTTTTCACTTTCGGCGCTGTTTGGAGCAAAAAAGACAAACGTCCAGCTTTTGCTGCCACAGCAAAGGTGCCAGCGGGGAAAAGTGATGCTGGTCCTCACTGCCTCCTGGAACCCCTTCAAATGCCCCACACAATTTGGCCCTCTCTGCTTTCCTGAAAAGTCTATCTTCAAAAGCACCTTTTTTCACTTTCGGCGCTGTTTGGAGCAAAAAAGACAAACGTCCAGCTTTTGCTGCCACAGCAAAGGTGCCAGCGGGGAAAAGTGATGCTGCTTCTCACTGCCTCCTGGAACCCCTTCAAATGCCCCACACAATTTGGCCCTCTCTGCTTTCCTGCGCACTCTATCCTCAATCATCCCCCTGTACTCGGCACTGGTGAGGCCTCACCTCGAGTACTGTGTTCAGTTTTGGGCCCCTCACTACAAGAAGGACATTGAGGTGTTGGAGCGTGTCCAGAGAAGGGCTACAAAGCTGGTGAAGGGTCTGGAGGACAAACCTTATGAGGAACGACTGAGGGATCTGGGGTTGTTTAGCCTGGAGAAGAGGAGGCTGAGGGGAGACCTTATCACCCTCTACAACTACCTGAAAGGAGGTTTTAGAGAGATGGGAGCTGACCTCTTCTCCCTGGCGACAAGTGATAGGACAAGAGGAAATGGGTTCAAGTTATGTCAGGGCAGGTTCAGATTAGATGTTAGGAAGCATTTTTTCACTGAAAGGGTTATTAAACATTGGAATAAGCTGCCCAGAGAGGTGGTGGATTCACCATCCCTGGAGGTGTTTAAGAAAAGGGTAGATGAGATGCTTAGGGACATGGTTTAGGAGTGGTGGTGTTTTTATCAGGGTAGGTTAATGGTTGGACTTGATGATCTTAAAGGTCCCTTCCAACCTCACTGATTCTATGATTCTATGATTCTATGATTCTCAAAAGCACCTTTTTTCACTTTCGGCGCTGTTTGGAGCAAAAAAGACAAACGTCCAGCTTTTGCTGCCACAGCAAAGGTACCAGCGGGGAAAAGTGATGCTGGTCCTCACTGCCTCCTGGAACCCCTTCAAATGCCCCACACAATTTGGCCCTATCTGCTTTCCTGCGGACTCTAGCCTCAAAAGCACCTTTTTTCACTTTCGCCGCTGTTTGGAGCAAAAAAGACAAACGTCCAGCTTTTGCTGCCACAGCAAAGGTGCCAGCGGGGAAAAATGATGCTGCTTCTCACTGCCTCCTGGAACCCCTACATATGCCCCAGACAATTTGGCCCTCTCTGCTTTCCTGCGCACTCTATCCTCAAAAGCACCTTTTTTCACTTTCGGCGCTGTTTGGCGCAAAAAAGACAAACGTCCAGCTTTTGCTGCCACAGCAAAGGTGCCAGCGGGGAAAAGTGATGCTGCTTCTCACTGCCTCCTGGAACCCCTTCAAATGCCCCAGACAATTTGGCCCTCTCTGCTTTCCTGCGGACTCTAGCCTCAAAAGCACCTTTTTTCACTTTCGGCGCTGTTTGGAGCAAAAAAGACAAACGTCCAGCTTTTGCTGCCACAGCAAAGGTGCCAGCGGGGAAAAGTGATGCTGCTTCTCACTGCCTCCTGGAACCCCTTCAAATGCCCCACACAATTTGGCCCTCTCTGCTTTCCTGCGCACTTTATCCTCAAGAGCACCTCTTTTCACTTTAGGCGCTGTTTGGAGCAAAAAAGACAAACGTCCAGCTTTTGCTGCCACAGCAAAGGTGCCAGCGGGGAAAAGTGATGCTGCTTCTCACTGCCTCCTGGAACCCCTTCAAATGCCCCACACAATTTGGGCCTCTCTGCTTTCCTGAAAAGTCTATCCTCAAAAGCACCTTTTTTCACTTTCGGCGCTGTTTGGAGCAAAAAAGACAAACGTCCAGCTTTTGCTGCCACAGCAAAGGTGCCAGCGGGGAAAAGTGATGCTGCTTCTCACTGCCTCCTGGAACCCCTTCAAATGCCCCACACAATTTGGCCCTCTCTGCTTTCCTGCGGACTCTATCCTCAAAAGGACCTTTTTTCACTTTCGCCGCTGTTTGGAGCAAAAAAGACAAACGTCCAGCTTTTGCTGCCACAGCAAAGGTGCCAGCGGGGAAAAGTGATGCTGCTTCTCACTGCCTCCTGCAAACTCTTCAAATGACCCAGACAATTTGGCCCTCTCTGCTTTCCTGCGCACGCTATCCTCAAAAGCACCTTTTTTCACTTTCGGCGCTGTTTGGAGCAAAAAAGACAAACGTCCAGCTTTTGCTGCCACAGCAAAGGTGCCAGCGGGGAAAAGTGATGCTGCTTCTCACTGCCTCCTGGAACCCCTTAAAATGCCCCAGACAATTTGGCCCTCTCTGCTTTCCTGAAAAGTCTACCTTCAAAAGCACCTTTTTTCACTTTCGGCGCTGTTTGGAGCAAAAAAGACAAACGTCCAGCTTTTGCTGCCACAGCAAAGGTGCCAGCGGGGAAAAGTGATGCTGCTTCTCACTGCCTCCTGGAACCCCTTCAAATGCCCCAGACAATTTGGCCCTCTCTGCTTTCCTGCGCACTCTATCCTCAAAAGCACCTTTTTTCACTTGCGGCGCTGTTTGGAGCAAAAAAGACAAACGTCCAGCTTTTGCTGCCACAGCAAAGGTGCCAGCGGGGAAAAGTGATGCTGCTTCTCACTGCCTCCTGGAACCCCTTCAAATGCCCCACACAATTTGGCCCTCTCTGCTTTCCTGCGCACTTTATCCTCAAGAGCACCTCTTTTCACTTTAGGCGCTGTTTGGAGCAAAAAAGACAAACGTCCAGCTTTTGCTGCCACAGCAAAGGTGCCAGCGGGGAAAAATGATGCTGCTTCTCACTGCCTCCTGGAACCCCTTCAAATGCCCCAGACAATTTGGCCCTTTCTGCTTTCCTGAAAAGTCTATCCTCAAAAGCACCTTTTTTCACTTTCGCCGCTGTTTGGAGCAAAAAAGACAAACGTCCAGCTTTTGCTGCCACAGCAAAGGTGCCAGCGGGGAAAAGTGATGCTGCTTCTCACTGCCTCCTGGAACCCCTTCAAATGCCCCAGACAATTTGGCCCTGTCTGCTTTCCTGCGCACTCTATCCTCAAAAGCACCTTTTTTCACTTTCGCCGCTGTTTGGAGCAAAAAAGACAAACGTCCAGCTTTTGCTGCCACAGCAAAGGTGCCAGCGGGGAAAAGTGATGCTGCTTCTCACTGCCTCCTGGAACCCCTTCAAATGCCCCAGACAATTTGGCCCTCTCTGCTTTCCTGTGCACTCTATCCTCAAAAGCACCTTTTTTCACTTTCGGCGCTGTTTGGAGCAAAAAAGACAAACGTCCAGCTTTTGCTGCCACAGCAAAGGTGCCAGCGGGGAAAAGTGATGCTGCTTCTCACTGCCTCCTGGAACCCCTTCAAATGCCCCAGACAATTTGGCCCTCTCTGCTTTCCTGCGCACTCTATCCTCAAAAGCACCTTTTTTCACTTTCGGCGCTGTTTGGAGCAAAAAAGACAAACGTCCAGCTTTTGCTGCCACAGCAAAGGTGCCAGCGGGGAAAAGTGATGCTGCTTCTCACTGCCTCCTGGAACCCCTTCAAATGCCCCACACAATTTGGGCCTCTCTGCTTTCCTGAAAAGTCTATCCTCAAAAGCACCTTTTTTCACTTTCGGCGCTGTTTGGAGCAAAAAAGACAAACGTCCAGCTTTTGCTGCCACAGCAAAGGTGCCAGCGGGGAAAAGTGATGCTGCTTCTCACTGCCTCCTGGAACCCCTTCAAATGCCCCACACAATTTGGCCCTCTCTGCTTTCCTGCGGACTCTATCCTCAAAAGGACCTTTTTTCACTTTCGCCGCTGTTTGGAGCAAAAAAGACAAACGTCCAGCTTTTGCTGCCACAGCAAAGGTGCCAGCGGGGAAAAGTGATGCTGCTTCTCACTGCCTCCTGCAAACTCTTCAAATGACCCAGACAATTTGGCCCTCTCTGCTTTCCTGCGCACGCTATCCTCAAAAGCACCTTTTTTCACTTTCGGCGCTGTTTGGAGCAAAAAAGACAAACGTCCAGCTTTTGCTGCCACAGCAAAGGTGCCAGCGGGGAAAAGTGATGCTGCTTCTCACTGCCTCCTGGAACCCCTTAAAATGCCCCAGACAATTTGGCCCTCTCTGCTTTCCTGAAAAGTCTACCTTCAAAAGCACCTTTTTTCACTTTCGGCGCTGTTTGGAGCAAAAAAGACAAACGTCCAGCTTTTGCTGCCACAGCAAAGGTGCCAGCGGGGAAAAGTGATGCTGCTTCTCACTGCCTCCTGGAACCCCTTCAAATGCCCCAGACAATTTGGCCCTCTCTGCTTTCCTGCGCACTCTATCCTCAAAAGCACCTTTTTTCACTTGCGGCGCTGTTTGGAGCAAAAAAGACAAACGTCCAGCTTTTGCTGCCACAGCAAAGGTGCCAGCGGGGAAAAGTGATGCTGCTTCTCACTGCCTCCTGGAACCCCTTCAAATGCCCCACACAATTTGGGCCTCTCTGCTTTCCTGAAAAGTCTATCCTCAAAAGCATCTTTTTTCACTTTCGGCGCTGTTTGGAGCAAAAAAGACAAACGTCCAGCTTTTGCTGCCACAGCAAAGGTGCCAGCGGGGAAAAGTGATGCTGCTTCTCACTGCCTCCTGGAACCCCTTCAAATGCCCCACACAATTTGGCCCTCTCTGCTTTCCTGCGGACTCTATCCTCAAAAGGACCTTTTTTCACTTTCGGCGCTGTTTGGAGCAAAAAAGACAAACGTCCAGCTTTTGCTGCCACAGCAAAGGTGCCAGCGGGGAAAAGTGATGCTGCTTCTCACTGCCTCCTGGAAACTCTTCAAATGACCCAGACAATTTGGCCCTCTCTGCTTTCCTGCGCACGCTATCCTCAAAAGCACCTTTTTTCACTTTCGGCGCTGTTTGGAGCAAAAAAGACAAACGTCCAGCTTTTGCTGCCACAGCAAAGGTGCCAGCGGGGAAAAGTGATGCTGCTTCTCACTGCCTCCTGGAACCCCTTAAAATGCCCCAGACAATTTGGCCCTCTCTGCTTTCCTGAAAAGTCTATCTTCAAAAGCAGCTTTTTTCACTTTCGGCGCTGTTTGGAGCAAAAAAGACAAACGTCCAGCTTTTGCTGCCACAGCAAAGGTGCCAGCGGGGAAAAGTGATGCTGCTTCTCACTGCCTCCTGGAACCCCTTCAAATGCCCCAGACAATTTGGCCCTCTCTGCTTTCCTGCGCACTCTATCCTCAAAAGCACCTTTTTTCATTTTCGGCGCTGTTTGGAGCAAAAAAGACAAACGTCCAGCTTTTGCTGCCACAGCAAAGGTGCCAGCGGGGAAAAGTGATGCTGCTTCTCACTGCCTCCTGGAACCCCTTCAAATGCCCCAGACAATTTGGCCCTCTCTGCTTTCCTGAAAAGTCTATCCTCAAAAGCACCTTTTTTCACTTTCGGCGCTGTTTGGAGCAAAAAAGACAAACGTCCAGCTTTTGCTGCCACAGCAAAGGTGCCAGCGGGGAAAAGTGATGCTGCTTCTCACTGCCTCCTGGAACCCCTTCAAATGCCCCACACAATTTGGCCCTCTCTGCTTTCCTGCGGACTCTATCCTCAAAAGGACCTTTTTTCACTTTCGGCGCTGTTTGGAGCAAAAAAGACAAACGTCCAGCTTTTGCTGCCACAGCAAAGGTGCCAGCGGGGAAAAGTGATGCTGCTTCTCACTGCCTCCTGGAAACTCTTCAAATGACCCAGACAATTTGGCCCTCTCTGCTTTCCTGCGCACGCTATCCTCAAAAGCACCTTTTTTCACTTTCGGCGCTGTTTGGAGCAAAAAAGACAAACGTCCAGCTTTTGCTGCCACAGCAAAGGTGCCAGCGGGGAAAAGTGATGCTGCTTCTCACTGCCTCCTGGAACCCCTTAAAATGCCCCAGACAATTTGGCCCTCTCTGCTTTCCTGAAAAGTCTATCTTCAAAAGCACCTTTTTTCACTTTCGGCGCTGTTTGGAGCAAAAAAGACAAACGTCCAGCTTTTGCTGCCACAGCAAAGGTGCCAGCGGGGAAAAGTGATGCTGCTTCTCACTGCCTCCTGGAACCCCTTCAAATGCCCCAGACAATTTGGCCCTCTCTGCTTTCCTGCGCACTCTATCCTCAAAAGCACCTTTTTTCACTTTCGGCGCTGTTTGGAGCAAAAAAGACAAACGTCCAGCTTTTGCTGCCACAGCAAAGGTGCCAGCGGGGAAAAGTGATGCTGCTTCTCACTGCCTCCTGGAACCCCTTCAAATGCCCCAGACAATTTGGCCCTCTCTGCTTTCCTGAAAAGTCTATCCTCAAAAGCACCTTTTTTCACTTTCGGCGCTGTTTGGAGCAAAAAAGACAAACGTCCAGCTTTTGCTGCCACAGCAAAGGTGCCAGCGGGGAAAAGTGATGCTGCTTCTCACTGCCTCCTGGAACCCCTTCAAATGCCCCACACAATTTGGCCCTCTCTGCTTTCCTGCGGACTCTATCCTCAAAAGGACCTTTTTTCAATTTCGGCGCTGTTTGGAGCAAAAAAGACAAACGTCCAGCTTTTGCTGCCACAGCAAAGGTGCCAGCGGGGAAAAGTGATGCTGCTTCTCACTGCCTCCTGGAAACTCTTCAAATGACCCAGACAATTTGGCCCTCTCTGCTTTCCTGCGCACGCTATCCTCAAAAGCACCTTTTTTCACTTTCGGCGCTGTTTGGAGCAAAAAAGACAAACGTCCAGCTTTTGCTGCCACAGCAAAGGTGCCAGCGGGGAAAAGTGATGCTGCTTCTCACTGCCTCCTGGAACCCCTTAAAATGCCCCAGACAATTTGGCCCTCTCTGCTTTCCTGAAAAGTCTATCTTCAAAAGCACCTTTTTTCACTTTCGGCGCTGTTTGGAGCAAAAAAGACAAACGTCCAGCTTTTGCTGCCACAGCAAAGGTGCCAGCGGGGAAAAGTGATGCTGCTTCTCACTGCCTCCTGGAACCCCTTCAAATGCCCCAGACAATTTGGCCCTCTCTGCCTTCCTGCACACTCTATCCTCAAAAGCACCTTTTTTCACTTTCGCCGCTGTTTGGAGCAAAAAAGACAAACGTCCAGCTTTTGCTGCCACAGCAAAGGTACCAGCGGGGAAAAGTGATGCTGGTCCTCACTGCCTCCTGGAACCCCTTCAAATGCCTCGCACAATTTGGCCCTCTCTGCTTTCCTGCGGACTCTAGCCTCAAAAGCACCTTTTTTCACTTTCGCCGCTGTTTGGAGCAAAAAAGACAAACGTCCAGCTTTTGCTGCCACAGCAAAGGTGCCAGCGGGGAAAAATGATGCTGCTTCTCAGTGCCTCCTGGAACCCCATCAAATGCCCCAGACAATTTGGCCCTCTCTGCTTTCCTGCGCACTCTATCCTCAAAAGCACCTTTTTTCACTTTCGGCGCTGTTTGGAGCAAAAAAGACAAACGTCCAGCTTTTGCTGCCACAGAAAAGGTGCCAGCGGGGAAAAGTGATGCTGCTTCTCACTGCCTCCTGGAACCCCTTCAAATGCCCCACACAATTTGGCCCTCTCTGCTTTCCTGCGCACTCTATCCTCAAAAGCACCTTTTTTCACTTTCGGCGCTGTTTGGAGCAAAAAAGACAAACGTCCAGCTTTTGCTGCCACAGCAAAGGTGCCAGCGGGGAAAAGTGATGCTGCTTCTCACTGCCTCCTGGAACCCCTTCAAATGCCCCAGACAATTTGGCCCTCTCTGCTTTCCTGCGCACTCTATCCTCAAAAGCACCTTTTTTCACTTTGGGCGCTGTTTGGAGCAAAAAAGACAAACGTCCAGCTTTTGCTGCCACAGCAAAGGTGCCAGCGGGGAAAAGTGATGCTGCTTCTCACTGCCTCCTGGAACCCCTTCAAATGCCCCACACAATTTGGGCCTCTCTGCTTTCCTGAAAAGTCTATCCTCAAAAGCACCTTTTTTCACTTTCGGCGCTGTTTGGAGCAAAAAAGACAAACGTCCAGCTTTTGCTGCCACAGCAAAGGTGCCAGCGGGGAAAAGTGATGCTGCTTCTCACTGCCTCCTGGAACCCCTTCAAATGCCCCAGACAATTTGGCCCTCTCTGCTTTCCTGAAAAGTCTATCCTCAAAAGCACCTTTTTTCACTTTGGGCGCTGTTTGGAGCAAAAAAGACAAACGTCCAGCTTTTGCTGCCACAGCAAAGGTGCCAGCGGGGAAAAATGATGCTGCTTCTCACTGCCTCCTGGAACCCCTTCAAATGCCCCACACAATTTGGCCCTCTCTGCTTTCCTGCGCACTCTATCCTCAAAAGCACCTTTTTTCACTTTCGGCGCTGTTTGGAGCAAAAAAGACAAACGTCCAGCTTTTGCTGCCACAGCAAAGGTGCCAGCGGGGAAAAGTGATGCTGCTTCTCACTGCCTCCTGGAACCCCTTCAAATGCCCCACACAATTTGGCCCTCTCTGCTTTCCTGAAAAGTCTATCCTCAAAAGCACCTTTTTTCACTTTCGGCGCTGTTTGGAGCAAAAAAGACAAACGTCCAGCTTTTGCTGCCACAGCAAAGGTGCCAGCGGGGAAAAGTGATGCTGCTTCTCACGGCCTCCTGGAACCCCTTCAAATGCCCCACACAATTTGGCCCTCTCTGCTTTCCTGCGCACTCTATCCTCAAAAGCACCTTTTTTCACTTTAGGCGCTGTTTGGAGCAAAAAAGACAAACGTCCAGCTTTTGCTGCCACAGCAAAGGTGCCAGCGGGGAAAAATGATGCTGCTTCTCACTGCCTCCTGGAACCCCTTCAAATGCCCCACACAATTTGGCCCTCTCTGCTTTCCTGAAAAGTCTATCCTCAAAAGCACCTTTTTTCACTTTCGCCGCTGTTTGGAGCAAAAAAGACAAACGTCCAGCTTTTGCTGCCACAGCAAAGGTGCCAGCGGGGAAAAGTGATGCTGCTTCTCACTGCCTCCTGGAACCCCTTCAAATGCCCCACACAATTTGGCCCTCTCTGCTTTCCTGCGCACTCTATCCTCAAAAGCACCTTTTTTCACTTTCGGCGCTGTTTGGAGCAAAAAAGACAAACGTCCAGCTTTTGCTGCCACAGCAAAGGTGCCAGCGGGGAAAAGTGATGCTGCTTCTCACTGCCTCCTGGAACCCCTTCAAATGCCCCAGACAATTTGGCCCTCTCTGCTTTCCTGCGCACTCTATCCTCAAAAGCACCTTTTTTCACTTTGGGCGCTGTTTGGAGCAAAAAAGACAAACGTCCAGCTTTTGCTGCCACAGCAAAGGTGCCAGCGGGGAAAAGTGATGCTGCTTCTCACTGCCTCCTGGAACCCCTTCAAATGCCCCACACAATTTGGCCCTCTCTGCTTTCCTGCGCACTCTATCCTCAAAAGCACCTTTTTTCACTTTCGGCGCTGTTTGGAGCAAAAAAGACAAACGTCCAGCTTTTGCTGCCACAGCAAAGGTGCCAGCGGGGAAAAGTGATGCTGGTCCTCACTGCCTCCTGGAACCCCTTCAAATGCCCCACACAATTTGGCCCTCTCTGCTTTCCTGAAAAGTCTATCCTCAAAAGCACCTTTTTTCACTTTCGCCGCTGTTTGGAGCAAAAAAGACAAACGTCCAGCTTTTGCTGCCACAGCAAAGGTGCCAGCGGGGAAAAGTGATGCTGCTTCTCACGGCCTCCTGGAACCCCTTCAAATGCCCCACACAATTTGGCCCTCTCTGCTTTCCTGCGCACTCTATCCTCAAAAGCACCTTTTTTCACTTTAGGCGCTGTTTGGAGCAAAAAAGACAAACGTCCAGCTTTTGCTGCCACAGCAAAGGTGCCAGCGGGGAAAAATGATGCTGCTTCTCACTGCCTCCTGGAACCCCTTCAAATGCCCCACACAATTTGGCCCTCTCTGCTTTCCTGAAAAGTCTATCCTCAAAAGCACCTTTTTTCACTTTCGCCGCTGTTTGGAGCAAAAAAGACAAACGTCCAGCTTTTGCTGCCACAGCAAAGGTGCCAGCGGGGAAAAGTGATGCTGCTTCTCACTGCCTCCTGGAACCCCTTCAAATGCCCCAGACAATTTGGTCCTGTCTGCTTTCCTGCGCACTCTATCCTCAAAAGCACCTTTTTTCACTTTCGCCGCTGTTTGGAGCAAAAAAGACAAACGTCCAGCTTTTGCTGCCACAGCAAAGGTGCCAGCGGGGAAAAATGATGCTGCTTCTCACTGCCTCCTGGAACCCCTTCAAATGCCCCACACAATTTGGCCCTCTCTGCTTTCCTGCGCACTCTATCCTCAAAAGCACCTTTTTTCACTTTCGGCGCTGTTTGTAGCAAAAAAGACAAACGTCCAGCTTTTGCTGCCACAGCAAAGGTGCCAGCGGGGAAAAGTGATGCTGCTTCTCACTGCCTCCTGGAACCCCTTCAAATGCCCCACACAATTTGGGCCTCTCTGCTTTCCTGAAAAGTCTATCCTCAAAAAGCACCTTTTTTCACTTTCGGCGCTGTTTGGAGCAAAAAAGACAAACGTCCAGCTTTTGCTGCCACAGCAAAGGTGCCAGCGGGGAAAAATGATGCTGCTTCTCACTTCCTCCTGGAACCCCTTCAAATGCCCCACACAATTTGGCCCTCTCTGCTTTCCTGCGCACTCTATCCTCAAAAGCACCTTTTTTCACTTTCGCCGCTGTTTGGAGCAAAAAAGACAAACGTCCAGCTTTTGCTGCCACAGCAAAGGTGCCAGCGGGGAAAAGTGATGCTGCTTCTCACTGCCTCCTGGAACCCCTTCAAATGCCCCACACAATTTGGGCCTCTCTGCTTTCCTGAAAAGTCTATCCTCAAAAGCACCTTTTTTCACTTTCGCCGCTGTTTGGAGCAAAAAAGACAAACGTCCAGCTTTTGCTGCCACAGCAAAGGTGCCAGCGGGGAAAAGTGATGCTGCTTCTCACTGCCTCCTGGAACCCCTTCAAATGCCCCAGACAATTTGGCCCTCTCTGCTTTCCTGAAAAGTCTATCCTCAAAAGCACCTTTTTTCACTTTCGCCGCTGTTTGGAGCAAAAAAGACAAACGTCCAGCTTTTGCTGCCACAGCAAAGGTGCCAGCGGGGAAAAATGATGCTGCTTCTCACTGCCTCCTGGAACCCCTTCAAATGCCCCACACAATTTGGCCCTCTCTGCTTTCCTGCGCACTCTATCCTCAAAAGCACCTTTTTTCACTTTCGCCGCTGTTTGGAGCAAAAAAGACAAACGTCCAGCTTTTGCTGCCACAGCAAAGGTGCCAGCGGGGAAAAGTGATGCTGCTTCTCACTGCCTCCTGGAACCCCTTCAAATGCCCCACACAATTTGGGCCTCTCTGCTTTCCTGCGCACTCTAGCCTCAAAAGCACCTTTTTTCACTTCCGGCGCTGTTTGGAGCAAAAAAGACAAACGTCCAGCTTTTGCTGCCACAGCAAAGGTGCCAGCGGGGAAAAATGATGCTGCTTCTCACTTCCTCCTGGAACCCCTTCAAATGTCCCACACAATTTGTCCCTCTCTGCTTTCCTGCGCACTCTATCCTCAAAAGCACCTTTTTTCACTTTCGGCGCTGTTTGGAGCAAAAAAGACAAACGTCCAGCTTTTGCTGCCACAGCAAAGGTGCCAGCGGGGAAAAGTGATGCTGCTTCTCACTGCCTCCTGGAACCCCTTCAAATGCCCCACACAATTTGGGCCTCTCTGCTTTCCTGAAAAGTCTATCCTCAAAAGCACCTTTTTTCACTTTCGGCGCTGTTTGGCGCAAAAAAGACAAACGTCCAGCTTTTGCTGCCACAGCAAAGGTGCCAGCGGGGAAAAATGATGCTGCTTCTCACTGCCTCCTGGAACCCCTTCAAATGCCCCACACAATTTGGCCCTCTCTGCTTTCCTGCGCACTCTATCCTCAAAAGCACCTTTTTTCACTTTCGCCGCTGTTTGGAGCAAAAAAGACAAACGTCCAGCTTTTGCTGCCACAGCAAAGGTGCCAGCGGGGAAAAGTGATGCTGCTTCTCACTGCCTCCTGGAACCCCTTCAAATGCCCCACACAATTTGGGCCTCTCTGCTTTCCTGAAAAGTCTATCTTCAAAAGCACCTTTTTTCACTTTCGGCGCTGTTTGGAGCAAAAAAGACAAACGTCCAGCTTTTGCTGCCACAGCAAAGGTGCCAGCGGGGAAAAGTGATGCTGGTCCTCACTGCCTCCTGGAACCCCTTCAAATGCCCCACACAATTTGGTCCTGTCTGCTTTCCTGCGCACTCTATCCTCAAAAGCACCTTTTTTCACTTTCGCCGCTGTTTGGAGCAAAAAAGACAAACGTCCAGCTTTTGCTGCCACAGCAAAGGTGCCAGCGGGGAAAAGTGATGCTGCTTCTCACTGCCTCCTGGAACCCCTTCAAATGCCCCACACAATTTGACCCTCTCTGCTTTCCTGAAAAGTCTATCCTCAAAAGCACCTTTTTTCACTTTCGGCGCTGTTTGGAGCAAAAAAGACAAACGTCCAGCTTTTGCTGCCACAGCAAAGGTGCCAGCGGGGAAAAATGATGCTGCTTCTCACTGCCTCCTGGAACCCCTTCAAATGCCCCACACAATTTGGCCCTCTCTGCTTTCCTGCGCACTCTATCCTCAAAAGCACCTTTTTTCACTTTCGCCGCTGTTTGGAGCAAAAAAGACAAACGTCCAGCTTTTGCTGCCACAGCAAAGGTGCCAGCGGGGAAAAGTGATGCTGCTTCTCACTGCCTCCTGGAACCCCTTAAAATGCCCCAGACAATTTGGCCCTCTCTGCTTTCCTGCGCACTCTATCCTCAAAAGCACCTTTTTTCACTTTCGCCGCTGTTTGGAGCAAAAAAGACAAACGTCCAGCTTTTGCTGCCACAGCAAAGGTGCCAGCGGGGAAAAGTGATGCTGCTTCTCACTGCCTCCTGGAACCCCTTCAAATGCCCCACACAATTTGGCCCTCTCTGCTTTCCTGCGCACTCTATCCTCAAAAGCACCTCTTTTCACTTTCGGCGCTGTTTGGAGCAAAAAAGACAAACGTCCAGCTTTTGCTGCCACAGCAAAGGTGCCAGCGGGGAAAAGTGATGCTGCTTCTCACTGCCTCCTGGAACCCCTTCAAATGCCCCACACAATTTGGCCCTCTCTGCTTTCCTGCGCACGCTATCCTCAAAAGCACCTTTTTTTCACTTTCGGCGCTGTTTGGAGCAAAAAAGACAAACGTCCAGCTTTTGCTGCCACAGCAAAGGTGCCAGCGGGGAAAAGTGATGCTGGTCCTCACTGCCTCCTGGAACCCCTTCAAATGCCCCACACAATTTGGCCCTCTCTGCTTTCCTGAAAAGTCTATCCTCAAAAGCACCTTTTTTCACTTTCGCCGCTGTTTGGAGCAAAAAAGACAAACGTCCAGCTTTTGCTGCCACAGCAAAGGTGCCAGCGGGGAAAAGTGATGCTGCTTCTCACGGCCTCCTGGAACCCCTTCAAATGCCCCACACAATTTGGCCCTCTCTGCTTTCCTGCGCACGCTATCCTCAAAAGCACCTTTTTTCACTTTCGGCGCTGTTTGGAGCAAAAAAGACAAACGTCCAGCTTTTGCTGCCACAGCAAAGGTGCCAGCGGGGAAAAGTGATGCTGCTTCTCACTGCCTCCTGGAACCCCTTCAAATGCCCCACACAATTTGGCCCTCTCTGCTTTCCTGCGCACTCTATCCTCAAAAGCACCTTTTTTCACTTTCGGCGCTGTTTGGAGCAAAAAAGACAAACGTCCAGCTTTTGCTGCCACAGCAAAGGTGCCAGCGGGGAAAAGTGATGCTGCTTCTCACTGCCTCCTGGAACCCCTTCAAATGCCCCAGACAATTTGGCCCTCTCTGCTTTCCTGAAAAGTCTATCCTCAAAAGCACCTTTTTTCACTTTCGCCGCTGTTTGGAGCAAAAAAGACAAACGTCCAGCTTTTGCTGCCACAGCAAAGGTGCCAGCGGGGAAAAATGATGCTGCTTCTCACTGCCTCCTGGAACCCCTTCAAATGCCCCACACAATTTGGCCCTCTCTGCTTTCCTGCGCACTCTATCCTCAAAAGCACCTTTTTTCACTTTCGGCGCTGTTTGGAGCAAAAAAGACAAACGTCCAGCTTTTGCTGCCACAGCAAAGGTGCCAGCGGGGAAAAGTGATGCTGCTTCTCACTGCCTCCTGGAACCCCTTCAAATGCCCCACACAATTTGGGCCTCTCTGCTTTCCTGCGCACTCTAGCCTCAAAAGCACCTTTTTTCACTTCCGGCGCTGTTTGGAGCAAAAAAGACAAACGTCCAGCTTTTGCTGCCACAGCAAAGGTGCCAGCGGGGAAAAATGATGCTGCTTCTCACTTCCTCCTGGAACCCCTTCAAATGTCCCACACAATTTGTCCCTCTCTGCTTTCCTGCGCACTCTATCCTCAAAAGCACCTTTTTTCACTTTCGGCGCTGTTTGGAGCAAAAAAGACAAACGTCCAGCTTTTGCTGCCACAGCAAAGGTGCCAGCGGGGAAAAGTGATGCTGCTTCTCACTGCCTCCTGGAACCCCTTCAAATGCCCCACACAATTTGGGCCTCTCTGCTTTCCTGAAAAGTCTATCCTCAAAAGCACCTTTTTTCACTTTCGCCGCTGTTTGGAGCAAAAAAGACAAACGTCCAGCTTTTGCTGCCACAGCAAAGGTGCCAGCGGGGAAAAATGATGCTGCTTCTCACTGCCTCCTGGAACCCCTTCAAATGCCCCACACAATTTGGCCCTCTCTGCTTTCCTGAAAAGTCTATCCTCAAAAGCACCTTTTTTCACTTTCGGCGCTGTTTGGAGCAAAAAAGACAAACGTCCAGCTTTTGCTGCCACAGAAAAGGTGCCAGCGGGGAAAAGTGATGCTGCTTCTCACTGCCTCCTGGAACCCCTTCAAATGCCCCACACAATTTGGGCCTCTCTTCTTTCCTGAAAAGTCTATCTTCAAAAGCACCTGTTTTCACTTTCGGCGCTGTTTGGAGCAAAAAAGACAAACGTCCAGCTTTTGCTGCCACAGCAAAGGTGCCAGCGGGGAAAAGTGATGCTGGTCCTCACTGCCTCCTGGAACCCCTTCAAATGCCCCACACAATTTGGTCCTGTCTGCTTTCCTGCGCACTCTATCCTCAAAAGCACCTTTTTTCACTTTCGCCGCTGTTTGGAGCAAAAAAGACAAACGTCCAGCTTTTGCTGCCACAGCAAAGGTGCCAGCGGGGAAAAGTGATGCTGCTTCTCACTGCCTCCTGGAACCCCTTCAAATGCCCCACACAATTTGGGCCTCTCTGCTTTCCTGAAAAGTCTATCCTCAAAAGCACCTTTTTTCACTTTCGGCGCTGTTTGGAGCAAAAAAGACAAACGTCCAGCTTTTGCTGCCACAGCAAAGGTGCCAGCGGGGAAAAATGATGCTGCTTCTCACTGCCTCCTGGAACCCCTTCAAATGCCCCACACAATTTGGCCCTCTCTGCTTTCCTGCGCACTCTATCCTCAAAAGCACCTTTTTTCACTTTCGGCGCTGTTTGGAGCAAAAAAGACAAACGTCCAGCTTTTGCTGCCACAGCAAAGGTGCCAGCGGGGAAAAGTGATGCTGCTTCTCACTGCCTCCTGGAACCCCTTAAAATGCCCCAGACAATTTGGCCCTCTCTGCTTTCCTGCGCACTCTATCCTCAAAAGCACCTTTTTTCACTTTCGCCGCTGTTTGGAGCAAAAAAGACAAACGTCCAGCTTTTGCTGCCACAGCAAAGGTGCCAGCGGGGAAAAGTGATGCTGCTTCTCACTGCCTCCTGGAACCCCTTCAAATGCCCCAGACAATTTGGCCCTCTCTGCTTTCCTGCGCACTCTATCCTCAAAAGCACCTCTTTTCACTTTCGGCGCTGTTTGGAGCAAAAAAGACAAACGTCCAGCTTTTGCTGCCACAGCAAAGGTGCCAGCGGGGAAAAGTGATGCTGCTTCTCACTGCCTCCTGGAACCCCTTCAAATGCCCCACACAATTTGGCCCTCTCTGCTTTCCTGAAAAGTCTATCCTCAAAAGCACCTTTTTTCACTTTCGGCGCTGTTTGGAGCAAAAAAGACAAACGTCCAGCTTTTGCTGCCACAGCAAAGGTGCCAGCGGGGAAAAGTGATGCTGCTTCTCACTGCCTCCTGGAACCCCTTCAAATGCCCCAGACAATTTGGCCCTCTCTGCTTTCCTGCGCACTCTATCCTCAAAAGCACCTTTTTTCACTTTCGGCGCTGTTTGGAGCAAAAAAGACAAACGTCCAGCTTTTGCTGCCACAGCAAAGGTGCCAGCGGGGAAAAGTGATGCTGCTTCTCACTGCCTCCTGGAACCCCTTCAAATGCCCCAGACAATTTGGCCCTCTCTGCTTTCCTGCGCACTCTATCCTCAAAAGCACCTCTTTTCACTTTCGGCGCTGTTTGGAGCAAAAAAGACAAACGTCCAGCTTTTGCTGCCACAGCAAAGGTGCCAGCGGGGAAAAGTGATGCTGCTTCTCACTGCCTCCTGGAACCCCTTCAAATGCCCCACACAATTTGGCCCTCTCTGCTTTCCTGAAAAGTCTATCCTCAAAAGCACCTTTTTTCACTTTCGGCGCTGTTTGGAGCAAAAAAGACAAACGTCCAGCTTTTGCTGCCACAGCAAAGGTGCCAGCGGGGAAAAGTGATGCTGCTTCTCACTGCCTCCTGGAACCCCTTCAAATGTCCCAGACAATTTGGCCCTCTCTGCTTTCCTGCGCACTCTATCCTCAAAAGCACCTTTTTTCACTTTAGGCGCTGTTTGGAGCAAAAAAGACAAACGTCCAGCTTTTGCTGCCACAGCAAAGGTGCCAGCGGGGAAAAATGATGCTGCTTCTCACTGCCTCCTGGAACCCCTTCAAATGCCCCACACAATTTGGCCCTCTCTGCTTTCCTGCGCACTCTATCCTCAAAAGCACCTTTTTTCACTTTCGGCGCTGTTTGGAGCAAAAAAGACAAACATCCAGCTTTTGCTGCCACAGCAAAGGTGCCAGCGGGGAAAAGTGATGCTGCTTCTCACTGCCTCCTGGAACCCCTTCAAATGCCCCAGACAATTTGGCCCTCTCTGCTTTCCTGCGCACTCTAGCCTCAAAAGCACCTGTTTTCACTTTCGGCGCTGTTTGGAGCAAAAAAGACAAACGTCCAGCTTTTGCTGCCACAGCAAAGGTGCCAGCGGGGAAAAGTGATGCTGCTTCTCACTGCCTCCTGGAACCCCTTCAAATGCCCCAGACAATTTGGCCCTCTCTGCTTTCCTGCGCACGCTATCCTCAAAAGCACCTTTTTTCACTTTCGGCGCTGTTTGGAGCAAAAAAGACAAACGTCCAGCTTTTGCTGCCACAGCAAAGGTACCAGCGGGGAAAAGTGATGCTGGTCCTCACTGCCTCCTGGAACCCCTTCAAATGCCCCACACAATTTGGCCCTCTCTGCTTTCCTGCGGACTCTAGCCTCAAAAGCACCTTTTTTCACTTTCGGCGCTGTTTGGAGCAAAAAAGACAAACGTCCAGCTTTTGCTGCCACAGCAAATGTGCCAGCGGGGAAAAATGATGCTGCTTCTCACTGCCTCCTGGAACCCCTTCAAATGCCCCAGACAATTTGGCCCTCTCTGCTTTCCTGCGCACTCTATCCTCAAAAGCACTTTTTTTCACATTCGCCGCTGTTTGGAGCAAAAAAGACAAACGTCCAGCTTTTGCTGCCACAGCAAAGGTGCCAGCGGGGAAAAGTGATGCTGCTTCTCACTGCCTCCTGGAACCCCTTCAAATGCCCCACACAATTTGGCCCTCTCTGCTTTCCTGCGGACTCTAGCCTCAAAAGCACCTTTTTTCACTTTCGGCGCTGTTTGGAGCAAAAAAGACAAACGTCCAGCTTTTGCTGCCACAGCAAAGGTGCCAGCTGGGAAAAGTGATGCTGCTTCTCACTGCCTCCTGGAACCCCTTCAAATGCCCCACACAATTTGGCCCTCTCTGCTTTCCTGCGCACGCTATCCTCAAAAGCACCTTTTTTCACTTTCGGCGCTGTTTGGAGCAAAAAAGACAAACGTCCAGCTTTTGCTGCCACAGCAAAGGTGCCAGCGGGGAAAAGTGATGCTGCTTCTCACTGCCTCCTGGAACCCCTTCAAATGCCCTAGACAATTTGGCCCTCTCTGCTTTCCTGAAAAGTCTATCCTCAAAAGCACCTTTTTTCACTTTCGCTGCTGTTTGGAGCAAAAAAGACAAACGTCCAGCTTTTGCTGCCACAGCAAAGGTGCCAGCGGGGAAAAGTGATGCTGCTTCTCACTGCCTCCTGGAACCCCTTCAAATGCCCCAGACAATTTGGCCCTCTCTGCTTTCCTGCGCACGCTATCCTCAAAAGCACCTGTTTTAACTTTCGGCGCTGTTTGGAGCAAAAAAGACAAACGTCCAGCTTTTGCTGCCACAGCAAAGGTGCCAGCGGGGAAAAGTGATGCTGCTTCTCACTGCCTCCTGGAACCCCTTCAAATGCCCCAGACAATTTGGCCCTCTCTGCTTTCCTGCGCACGCTATCCTCAAAAGCACCTTTTTTCACTTTCGCCGCTGTTTGGAGCAAAAAAGACAAACGTCCAGCTTTTGCTGCCACAGCAAAGGTGCCAGCGGGGAAAAGTGATGCTGCTTCTCACTGCCTCCTGGAACCCCTTCAAATGCCCCAGACAATTTGGTCCTCTCTGCTTTCCTGCGCAATCTAGCCTCAAAAGCACCTTTTTTCACTTTCGCCGCTGTTTGGAGCAAAAAAGACAAACGTCCAGCTTTTGCTGCCACAGCAAAGGTGCCAGCGGGGAAAAGTGATGCTGCTTCTCACTGCCTCCTGGAACCCCTTCAAATGCCCCACACAATTTGGCCCTCTCTGCTTTCCTGCGCACTCTATCCTCAAAAGCACCTTTTTTCACTTTCGCCGCTGTTTGGAGCAAAAAAGACAAACGTCCAGCTTTTGCTGCCACAGCAAAGGTGCCAGCGGGGAAAAGTGATGCTGCTTCTCACTGCCTCCTGGAACCCCTTCAAATGCCCCAGACAATTTGGCCCTCTCTGCTTTCCTGCGCACTCTATCCTCAAAAGCACCTCTTTTCACTTTCGGCGCTGTTTGGAGCAAAAAAGACAAACGTCCAGCTTTTGCTGCCACAGCAAAGGTGCCAGCGGGGAAAAGTGATGCTGCTTCTCACTGCCTCCTGGAACCCCTTCAAATGCCCCACACAATTTGGCCCTCTCTGCTTTCCTGAAAAGTCTATCCTCAAAAGCACCTTTTTTCACTTTCGGCGCTGTTTGGAGCAAAAAAGACAAACGTCCAGCTTTTTCTGCCACAGCAAAGGTGCCAGCGGGGAAAAGTGATGCTGCTTCTCACTGCCTCCTGGAACCCCTTCAAATGCCCCAGGCAATTTGGCCCTCTCTGCTTTCCTGCGCACTCTAGCCTCAAAAGCACCTTTTTTCACTTTCGCCGCTCTTTGGAGCAAAAAAGACAAACGTCCAGCTTTTGCTGCCACAGCAAAGGTGCCAGCGGTGAAAAGTGATGCTAGTCCTCACTGCCTCCTGGAACTCCTTCAAATGCCTCAGACAATTTGGTCCACTCTGCTTTCCTGCGCACTCTAGCCTCAAAAGCACCTTTTTTCACTCTTTGCGCCCTTCCGAGAAGAAAAGACAAACGTCCAGCTTTTGCTGCCACAGCAAAGGTGCCAGCGGGGAAAAGTGATGCTGGTCCTCACTGCCTCCTGGAACCCCTTCAAATGCCCCACACAATTTGGCCCTCTCTTCTTCCCTGCGCAATCTAGCCTCAAAAGCACCTTTTTTCACTTTCGCCGCTGTTTGGAGCAAAAAAGAAAAACGCCCAGCTTTTGCTGCCACAGCAAAGGTGCCAGCGGGGAAAAGTGATGCTGGTCCTCACTGCCTCCTGGAACCCCTTCAAATGCCCCACACAATTTGGCCCTCTCTGCTTTCCTGCGGACTCTAGCCTCAAAAGCAACTTTTTTCACTCTTGGCGCCCTCCAGAATAAAAAAGACAAACGTCCAGCTTTTGCTGCCACAGCAAAGGTGCCAGCGGGGAAAAGTGATGCTGGTCCTCACTGCCTCCTGGAACCCCTTCAAATGCCCCACACAATTTGTCCCTCTCTGCTTTCCTGCGCACTCTAGCTTCAAAAGCACCTTTTTTCACTTTCGCCGCTCTTTTGAGCAAAAAAGACAAACGTCCAGCTTTTGCTGCCACAGCAAAGGTGCCAGCGGGGAAAAGTCATGCTGGTCCTCACTGACTCCTGGAACCCCTTCAAATGCCCCACACAATTTGGCCCTCTCTGCTTTCCTGCGCACTCTAGCATCAAAAGCACCTTTTTTCACTTTCGCCGCTGTTTGGAGCAAAAAAGACAAACGCCCAGCTTTTGCTGCCACAGCAAAGGTGCCAGCGGGGAAAAGTGATGCTGGTCCTCACTGCCTCCTGGAACCCCTTCAAATGCCCCACACAATTTGGCCCTATCTGCTTCCCTGCGCAATCTAGCCTCAAAAGCACCTTTTTTCACTTTCGCCGCTGTTTGGAGCAAAAAAGACAAACGCCCAGCTTTTGCTGCCACAGCAAAGGTGCCAGCGGGGAAAAGTGATGCTGGTCCTCACTGCCTCCTGGAACCCCTTCAAATGCCCCAGGCAATTTGGCCCTCTCTGCTTTCCTGCGGACTCTAGCCTCAAAAGCAACTTTTTTCACTCTTGGCGCCCTCCAGAATAAAAAAGACAAACGTCCAGCTTTTGCTGCCACAGCAAAGGTGCCAGCGGGGAAAAGTGATGCTGGTCCTCACTGCCTCCTGGAACCCCTTCAAATGCCCCACACAATTTGGCCCTCTCTGCTTTCCTGCGGACTCTAGCTTCAAAAGCACCTTTTTTCACTTTCGCCGCTCTTTAGAGCAAAAAAGACAAACGTCCAGCTTTTGCTGCCACAGCAAAGGTGCCAGCGGGGAAAAGTCATGCTGGTCCTCACTGACTCCTGGAACCCCTTCAAATGCCCCAGACAATTTGGCCCTCTCTGCTTTCCTGCGCACTCTAGCCTCAAAAGCACCTTTTTTCACTCTTGGCGCCCTTCAGAGCAAAAAAGACAAACGTCCAGCTTTTGCTGCCACAGCAAAGGTGCCAGCGGGGAAAAGTGATGCTGGTCCTCACTGCCTCCTGGAACCCCTTCAAATGCCCCACACAATTTGGCCCTTTCTGCTTTCCTGCGTAATCAAGCCTTAATAGCACCTTTTTTCACTTTCGCCGCTGTTTGGAGAAAAAAGACAAACGCCCAGCTTTTGCTGCCACAGCAAAGGTGCCAGCGGGGAAAAGTCATGCTGGTCCTCACTGCCTCCTGGAACCCCTTCAAATGCCCCAGACAATTTGGCTCTCTCTGCTTTCCTGCACACTCTAGCCTCAAAAGCACCTTTTTTCACTCTTGGCGCCCTACGGAGCAAAAAAGACAAACGTCCAGCTTTTGCTGCCACAGCAAAGGTGCCAGCGGGGAAAAGTGATGCTGGTCCTCACTGCCTCCTGGAACCCCTTCAAATGCCCCAGGCAATTTGGTCCTCTCTGCTTTCCTGCGCACTCTAGCCTCAAAAGCACCTTTTTTCACTTTCGCCGCTGTTTGGAGCAAAAAAGACAAACGTCCAGCTTTTGCTGCCACAGCAAAGGTGCCAGCGGTGAAAAGTGATGCTAGTCCTCACTGCCTCCTGGAACTCCTTCAAATGCCTCAGACAATTTGGTCCACTCTGCTTTCCTGCGCACTCTAGCCTCAAAAGCACCTTTTTTCACTCTTTGCGCCCTTCCGAGAAGAAAAGACAAACGTCCAGCTTTTGCTGCCACAGCAAAGGTGCCAGCGGGGAAAAGTGATGCTGGTCCTCACTGCCTCCTGGAACCCCTTCAAATGCCCCACACAATTTGGCCCTCTCTTCTTCCCTGCGCAATCTAGCCTCAAAAGCACCTTTTTTCACTTTCGCCGCTGTTTGGAGCAAAAAAGAAAAACGCCCAGCTTTTGCTGCCACAGCAAAGGTGCCAGCGGGGAAAAGTGATGCTGGTCCTCACTGCCTCCTGGAACCCCTTCAAATGCCCCACACAATTTGGCCCTCTCTGCTTTCCTGCGGACTCTAGCCTCAAAAGCAACTTTTTTCACTCTTGGCGCCCTCCAGAATAAAAAAGACAAACGTCCAGCTTTTGCTGCCACAGCAAAGGTGCCAGCGGGGAAAAGTGATGCTGGTCCTCACTGCCTCCTGGAACCCCTTCAAATGCCCCACACAATTTGTCCCTCTCTGCTTTCCTGCGCACTCTAGCTTCAAAAGCACCTTTTTTCACTTTCGCCGCTCTTTTGAGCAAAAAAGACAAACGTCCAGCTTTTGCTGCCACAGCAAAGGTGCCAGCGGGGAAAAGTCATGCTGGTCCTCACTGACTCCTGGAACCCCTTCAAATGCCCCACACAATTTGGCCCTCTCTGCTTTCCTGCGCACTCTAGCATCAAAAGCACCTTTTTTCACTTTCGCCGCTGTTTGGAGCAAAAAAGACAAACGCCCAGCTTTTGCTGCCACAGCAAAGGTGCCAGCGGGGAAAAGTGATGCTGGTCCTCACTGCCTCCTGGAACCCCTTCAAATGCCCCACACAATTTGGCCCTATCTGCTTCCCTGCGCAATCTAGCCTCAAAAGCACCTTTTTTCACTTTCGCCGCTGTTTGGAGCAAAAAAGACAAACGCCCAGCTTTTGCTGCCACAGCAAAGGTGCCAGCGGGGAAAAGTGATGCTGGTCCTCACTGCCTCCTGGAACCCCTTCAAATGCCCCAGGCAATTTGGCCCTCTCTGCTTTCCTGCGGACTCTAGCCTCAAAAGCAACTTTTTTCACTCTTGGCGCCCTCCAGAATAAAAAAGACAAACGTCCAGCTTTTGCTGCCACAGCAAAGGTGCCAGCGGGGAAAAGTGATGCTGGTCCTCACTGCCTCCTGGAACCCCTTCAAATGCCCCACACAATTTGGCCCTCTCTGCTTTCCTGCGGACTCTAGCTTCAAAAGCACCTTTTTTCACTTTCGCCGCTCTTTAGAGCAAAAAAGACAAACGTCCAGCTTTTGCTGCCACAGCAAAGGTGCCAGCGGGGAAAAGTCATGCTGGTCCTCACTGACTCCTGGAACCCCTTCAAATGCCCCAGACAATTTGGCCCTCTCTGCTTTCCTGCGCACTCTAGCCTCAAAAGCACCTTTTTTCACTCTTGGCGCCCTTCAGAGCAAAAAAGACAAACGTCCAGCTTTTGCTGCCACAGCAAAGGTGCCAGCGGGGAAAAGTGATGCTGGTCCTCACTGCCTCCTGGAACCCCTTCAAATGCCCCACACAATTTGGCCCTTTCTGCTTTCCTGCGTAATCAAGCCTTAATAGCACCTTTTTTCACTTTCGCCGCTGTTTGGAGAAAAAAGACAAACGCCCAGCTTTTGCTGCCACAGCAAAGGTGCCAGCGGGGAAAAGTCATGCTGGTCCTCACTGCCTCCTGGAACCCCTTCAAATGCCCCAGACAATTTGGCCCTCTCTGCTTTCCTGCACACTCTAGCCTCAAAAGCACCTTTTTTCACTCTTGGCGCCCTACGGAGCAAAAAAGACAAACGTCCAGCTTTTGCTGCCACAGCAAAGGTGCCAGCGGGGAAAAGTGATGCTGGTCCTCACTGCCTCCTGGAACCCCTTCAAATGCCCCAGGCAATTTGGTCCTCTCTGCTTTCCTGCGCACTCTAGCCTCAAAAGCACCTTTTTTCACTTTCGCCGCTGTTTGGAGCAAAAAAGACAAACGTCCAGCTTTTGCTGCCACAGCAAAGGTGCCAGCGGTGAAAAGTGATGCTAGTCCTCACTGCCTCCTGGAACCCCTTCAAATGCCCCAGACAATTTGGCCCTCTCTGCTTTCCTGCGCACTATAGCCTCAAAAGCACCTTTTTTCACACTTTGCGCCCTTCCGAGAAAAAAAGACAAACGTCCAGCTTTTGCTGCCACAGCAAAGGTGCCAGCGGGGAAAAGTGATGCTGGTCCTCACTGCCTCCTGGAACCCCTTCAAATGCCCCACACAATTTGGCCCTCTCTGCTTTCCTGCGCACTCTGGCCTCAATAGCACCTTTTTTCACTTTCGCCGCTGTTTGGAGCAAAAAAGACAAACGCCCAGCTTTTGCTGCCACAGCAAAGGTGCCAGCGGGGAAAAGTGATGCTGGTCCTCACTGCCTCCTGGAACCCCTTCAAATGCACCACACAATTCGGCCCTCTCTGCTTTCCTGCGCACTGTAACATCAAAAGCACCTTTTTTCACTTTCGCCGCTGTTTGGAGCAAAAAAGACAAACTCCCAGCTTTTGCTGCCACAGCAAAGGTGCCAGCGGGGAAAAGTGATGCTGGTCCTCACTGCCTCCTGGAACCCCTTCAAATGCCCCAGGCAATTTGGTCCTCTCTGCTTTCCTGCGCACTCTAGCCTCAAAAGCACCTTTTTTCACTTTCGCCGCTGTTTGGAGCAAAAAAGACAAACGTCCAGCTTTTGCTGCCACAGCAAAGGTGCCAGCGGTGAAAAGTGATGCTAGTCCTCACTGCCTCCTGGAACCCCTTCAAATGCCTCAGACAATTTGGGCCTCTCTGCTTTCCTGCGCACTCTAGCCTCAAAAGCACCTTTTTTCACTCTTGGTGCCCTACGGAGCAAAAAAGACAAACGTCCAGCTTTTGCTGCCACAGCAAAGGTGCCAGCGGGGAAAAGTGATGCTGGTCCTCACTGCCTCCTGGAACCCCTTCAAATGCCCCACACAATTTGGCCCTCTCTGCTTTCCTGAGCACTCTAGCCTCAAAAGCACCTTTTTTCACTTTCGCCGCTGTTTGGAGCAAAAAAGACAAACGTCCCGCTTTTGCTGCCACAGCAAAGGTGCCAGCGGTGAAAAGTGATGCTAGTCCTCACTGCCTCCTGGAACCCCTTCAAATGCCTCAGACAATTTGGGCCTCTCTGCTTTCCTGCGCACTCTAGCCTCAAAAGCACCTTTTTTCACTCTTTGCGCCCTTCCGAGAAGAAAAGACAAACGTCCAGCTTTTGCTGCCACAGCAAAGGTGCCAGCGGGGAAAAGTGATGCTGGTCCTCACTGCCTCCTGGAACCCCTTCAAATGCCCCACACAATTTGGCCCTCTCTGCTTTCCTGTGCACTCTAGCCTCAAAAGCACCTTTTTTCACTTTCGCCGCTGTTTGGAGCAAAAAAGACAAACGTCCAGCTTTTGCTGCCACAGCAAAGGTGCCAGTGGGGAAAAGTGATGCTGGTCCTCACTGCCTCCTGGAACCCCTTCAAATGCCCCAGGCAATTTGGCCCTCTCTGCTTCCCTGCGGACTCTAGCCTCAAAAGCACCTTTTTTCACTCTTGGCGCCCTCCAGAGTAAAAAAGACAAACGTCCAGCTTTTGCTGCCACAGCAAAGGTGCCAGCGGGGAAAAGTGATGCTGGTCCTCACTGTCTCCTGGAACCCCTTCAAATGCCCCCCACAATTTGGCCCTCTCTGCTTCCCTGCGGACTCTATCCTCAAAAGCACCTTTTTTCACTCTTGGCGCCCTACGGAGCAAAAAAGACAAACGTCCAGCTTTTGCTGCCACAGCAAAGGTGCCAGCGGGGAAAAGTCATGCTGGTCCTCACTGCCTCCTGGAACCCCTTCAAATGCCCCAGACAATTTGGCCCTCTCTGCTTTCCTGCGCACTCCATCCTTAAAAGCACCTTTTTTCACTCTTGGCGCCCTCCGGAGCAAAAAAGACAAACGTCCAGCTTTTGCTGCCACAGCAAAGGTGCCAGCGGGGAAAAGTGATGCTGGTCCTCACTGCCTCCTGGAACCCCTTCAAATGCCCCAGACAATTTTGTCCTCTCTGCTTTCCTGCGCACTCTAGCCTCAAAAGCACCTTTTTTCACTCTTGGCGCCCTCCGGAGCAAAAAAGACAAACGTCCAGCTTTTGCTGCCACAGCAAAGGTGCCAGCGGTGAAAAGTGAGGCTGGTCCTCACTGCCTCCTGGAACCCCTTCAAATGCCTCAGACAATTTGGGCCTCTCTGCTTTCCTGCGCACTCTAGCCTCAAAAGCACCTTTTTTCACTCTTTGCGCCATTCCGAGAAAAAAAGACAAACGTCCAGCTTTTGCTGCCACAGCAAAGGTGCCAGCGGGGAAAAGTCATGCTGGTCCTCACTGCCTCCTGGAACCCCTTCAAATGCCCCACACAATTTGGCCCTCTCTGCTTTCCTGCGGACTCTAGCCTCAAAAGCAACTTTTTCCACCCTTGGCGCCCTCCAGAGTAAAAAAGACAAACGTCCAGCTTTTGCTGCCACAGCAAAGGTGCCAGCGGGGAAAAGTGATGCTGGTCCTCACTGCCTCCTGGAACCCCTTCAAATGCCCCACACAATTTGGCCCTCTCTGCTTCCCTGCGGACTCTATCCTCAAAAGCACCTTTTTTCACTCTTGGCGCCCTACGGAGCAAAAAAGACAAGCGTCCAGCTTTTGCTGCCACAGCAAAGGTGCCAGCGGGGAAAAGTGATGCTGGTCCTCACTGCCTCCTGGAACCCCTTCAAATGCCCCAGACAATTTGGCCCTCTCTGCTTTCCTGCGCACTCCATCCTCAAAAGCACCTTTTTTCACTCTTGGCGCCCTCCGGAGCAAAAAAGACAAACGTCCAGCTTTTGCTGCCACAGCAAAGGTGCCAGCGGGGAAAAGTGATGCTGGTCCTCACTGCCTCCTGGAACCCCTTCAAATGCCCCAGGCAATTTGGCCCTCTCTGCTTTCCTGCGCACTCTATCCTCAAAAGCACCTTTTTTCACTTTCGCCGCTGTTTGGAGCAAAAAAGACAAACGTCCTGCTTTTGCTGCCACAGCAAAGGTGCCAGCGGGGAAAAGTGATGCTAGTCCTCACTGCCTCCTGGAACCCCTTCAAATGCCTCAGACAATTTCGCCCTCTTTGCTTTCCTGCGCACTATAGCCTCAAAAGCACCTTTTTTCACTCTTTGCGCCCTTCCGAGAAAAAAAGACAAACGTCCAGCTTTTGCTGCCACAGCAAAGGTGCCAGCGGGGAAAAGTGATGCTGGTCCTCACTGCCTCCTGGAACCCCTTCAAATGCCCCACACAATTTGGCCCTCTTTGCTTTCCTGCGCAATCTAGCCTCAATAGCACCTTTTTTCACTTTCGCCGCTGTTTGGAGCAAAAAAGACAAACGCCCAGCTTTTGCTGCCACAGCAAAGGTGCCAGCGGGGAAAAGTGATGCTAGTCCTCACTGACTCCTGGGACCCCTTCAAATGCCCCACACAATTTGGCCCTCTCTGCTTTCCTGCGGACTCTAGCCTCAAAAGCAACTTTTTTCACCCTTGGCGCCCTTCAGAGCAAAAAAGACAAACGTCCAGCTTTTGCTGCCACAGCAAAGGTGCCAGCGGGGAAAAGTGATGCTGGTCCTCACTGCCTCCTGGAACCCCTTCAAATGCCCCACACAATTTGGCCCTCTCTGCTTTCCTGCGCACTCTAGCCTCAAAAGCACCTTTTTTCACTCTTGGCGCCCTCCGGAGCAAAAAAGACAAACGTCCAGCTTTTGCTGCCACAGCAAAGGTGCCAGCGGGGAAAAGTGATGCTGGTCCTCACTGCCTCCTGGAACCCCTTCAAATGCCCCAGGCAATTTGGTCCTCTCTGCTTTCCTGCGCACTCTAGCCTCAAAAGCACCTTTTTTCACTTTCGGCGCTGTTTGAAGCAAGAAAGACAAACGTCCAGCTTTTGCTGCCACAGCAAAGGTGCCAGCGGGGAAAAGTGATGCTGCTTCTCACTGCCTCCTGGAACCCCTTCAAATGCCCCAGACAATTTGGCCCTCTCTGCTTTCCTGCGGACTCTAGCCTCAAAAGCGCCTTTTTTCACTCTTGGCGCCCTCCAGAGTAAAAAAGACAAACGTCCAGCTTTTGCTGCCACAGCAAAGGTGCCAGCGGGGAAAAGTGATGCTGGTCCTCACTGCCTCCTGGAACCCCTTCAAATGCCCCACACAATTTGGCCCTCTCTGCTTTCCTGCGGACTCTAGCTTCAAAAGCACCTTTTTTCACTTTCGCCGCCCTTTTGAGCAAAAAAGACAAACGTCCAGCTTTTGCTGCCACAGCAAAGGTGCCAGCGGGGAAAAGTCATGCTGGTCCTCACTGCCTCCTGGAACCCCTTCAAATGCCCCACACAATTTGGCCCTCTCTGCTTTCCTGCGCACTCTAGCCTCAAAAGCACCTTTTTTCACTCTTGGCGCCCTTCAGAGCAAAAAAGACAAACGTCCAGCTTTTGCTGCCACAGCAAAGGTGCCAGCGGGGAAAAGTGATGCTGGTCCTCACTGCCTCCTGGAACCCCTTCAAATGCCCCACACAATTTGGCCCTTTCTGCTTTCCTGCGTAATCAAGCCTCAATAGCACCTTTTTTCACTTTCGCCGCTGTTTGGAGAAAAAAGACAAACGCCAAGCTTTTGCTGCCACAGCAAAGGTGCCAGCGGGGAAAAGTGATGCTGGTCCTCACTGCCTCCTGGAACCCCTTCAAATGCCTCAGACAATTTGGCCCTCTCTGCTTTCCTGCGCACTATAGCCTCAAAAGCACCTTTTTTCACTCTTTGAGCCCTTCCGAGAAAAAAAGACAAACGTCCAGCTTTTGCTGCCACAGCAAAGGTGCCAGCGGGGAAAAGTGATGCTGGTCCTCACTGCCTCCTGGAACCCCTTCAAATGCCCCACACAATTTGGCCCTCTCTGCTTTCCTGCGCACTCTGGCCTCAATAGCACCTTTTTTCACTTTCGCCGCTGTTTGGAGCAAAAAAGACAAACGCCCAGCTTTTGCTGCCACAGCAAAGGTGCCAGCGGGGAAAAGTGATGCTGGTCCTCACTGCCTCCTGGAACCCCTTCAAATGCACCACACAATTCGGCCCTCTCTGCTTTCCTGCGCACTGTAGCATCAAAAGCACCTTTTTTCACTTTCGCCACTGTTTGGAGCAAAAAAGACAAACGTCCAGCTTTTGCTGCCACAGCAAAGGTGCCAGCGGTGAAAAGTGATGCTAGTCCTCACTGCCTCCTGGAACTCCTTCAAATGCCTCAGACAATTTGGCCCACTCTGCTTTCCTGCGCACTCTAGCCTCAAAAGCACCTTTTTTCACTCTTTGCGCCCTTCCGAGAAGAAAAGACAAACGTCCAGCTTTTGCTGCCACAGCAAAGGTGCCAGCGGGGTAAAGTGATGCTGGTCCTCACTGCCTCCTGGAACCCCTTCAAATGCCCCAGGCAATTTGGCCCTCTCTGCTTTCCTGCGCACTCTAGCCTCAAAAGCACCTTTTTTCACTTTCGCCGCTCTTTGGAGCAAAAAAGACAAACGTCCAGCTTTTGCTGCCACAGCAAAGGTGCCAGCGGTGAAAAGTGATGCTAGTCCTCACTGCCTCCTGGAACTCCTTCAAATGCCTCAGACAATTTGGTCCACTCTGCTTTCCTGCGCACTCTAGCCTCAAAAGCACCTTTTTTCACTCTTTGCGCCCTTCCGAGAAGAAAAGACAAACGTCCAGCTTTTGCTGCCACAGCAAAGGTGCCAGCGGGGAAAAGTGATGCTGGTCCTCACTGCCTCCTGGAACCCCTTCAAATGCCCCACACAATTTGGCCCTCTCTGCTTCCCTGCGCAATCTAGCCTCAAAAGCACCTTTTTTCACTTTCGCCGCTGTTTGGAGCAAAAAAGAAAAACGCCCAGCTTTTGCTGCCACAGCAAAGGTGCCAGCGGGGAAAAGTGATGCTGGTCCTCACTGCCTCCTGGAACCCCTTCAAATGCCCCACACAATTTGGCCCTCTCTGCTTTCCTGCGGACTCTAGCCTCAAAAGCAACTTTTTTCACTCTTGGCGCCCTCCAGAATAAAAAAGACAAACGTCCAGCTTTTGCTGCCACAGCAAAGGTGCCAGCGGGGAAAAGTGATGCTGGTCCTCACTGCCTCCTGGAACCCCTTCAAATGCCCCACACAATTTGTCCCTCTCTGCTTTCCTGCGCACTCTAGCTTCAAAAGCACCTTTTTTCACTTTCGCCGCTCTTTTGAGCAAAAAAGACAAACGTCCAGCTTTTGCTGCCACAGCAAAGGTGCCAGCGGGGAAAAGTCATGCTGGTCCTCACTGACTCCTGGAACCCCTTCAAATGCCCCACACAATTTGGCCCTCTCTGCTTTCCTGCGCACTCTAGCATCAAAAGCACCTTTTTTCACTTTCGCCGCTCTTTGGAGCTAAAAAGACAAACGCCCAGCTTTTGCTGCCACAGCAAAGGTGCCAGCGGGGAAAAGTGATGCTGGTCCTCACTGTCTCCTGGAACCCCTTCAAATGCCCCAGACAATTTGGCCCTCTCTGCTTCCCTGCGCAATCTAGCCTCAAAAGCACCTTTTTTCATTTTCGCCGCTGTTTGGAGCAAAAAAGACAAACGCCCAGCTTTTGCTGCCACAGCAAAGGTGCCAGCGGGGAAAAGTGATGCTGGTCCTCACTGCCTCCTGGAACCCCTTCAAATGCCCCACACAATTTGGCCCTCTCTGCTTTCCTGCGGACTCTAGCCTCAAAAGCAACTTTTTTCACTCTTGGCGCCCTCCAGAATAAAAAAGACAAACGTCCAGCTTTTGCTGCCACAGCAAAGGTGCCAGCGGGGAAAAGTGATGCTGGTCCTCACTGCCTCCTGGAACCCCTTCAAATGCCCCACACAATTTGGCCCTCTCTGCTTTCCTGTGGACTCTAGCTTCAAAAGCACCTTTTTTCACTTTCGACGCTCTTTTGAGCAAAAAAGACAAACGTCCAGCTTTTGCTGCCACAGCAAAGGTGCCAGCGGGGAAAAGTCATGCTGGTCCTCACTGACTCCTGGAACCCCTTCAAATGCCCCAGACAATTTGGCCCTCTCTGCTTTCCTGCGCACTCTAGCCTCAAAAGCACCTTTTTTCACTCTTGGCGCCCTTCAGAGCAAAAAAGACAAACGTCCAGCTTTTGCTGCCACAGCAAAGGTGCCAGCGGGGAAAAGTGATGCTGGTCCTCACTGCCTCCTGGAACCCCTTCAAATGCCCCACACAATTTGGCCCTTTCTGCTTTCCTGCGTATTTAAGCCTTCATAGCACCTTTTTTCACTTTCGCCGCTGTTTGGAGAAAAAAGACAAACGCCCAGCTTTGCTGCCACAGCAAAGGTGCCAGCGGGGAAAAGTCATGCTGGTCCTCACTGCCTCCTGGAACCCCTTCAAATGCCCCAGACAATTTGGCCCTCTCTGCTTTCCTGCACACTCTAGCCTCAAAAGCACCTTTTTTCACTCTTGGCGCCCTACGGAGCAAAAAAGACAAACGTCCAGCTTTTGCTGCCACAGCAAAGGTGCCAGCGGGGAAAAGTGATGCTGGTCCTTACTGCCTCCTGGAACCCCTTCAAATGCCCCAGGCAATTTGGTCCTCTCTGCTTTCCTGCGCACTCTAGCCTCAAAAGCACCTTTTTTCACTTTCGCCGCTGTTTGGAGCAAAAAAGACAAACGTCCAGCTTTTGCTGCCACAGCAAAGGTGCCAGCGGTGAAAAGTGATGCTAGTCCTCACTGCCTCCTGGAACCCCTTCAAATGCCTCAGACAATTTGGCCCTCTCTGCTTTCCTGCGCACTATAGCCTCAAAAGCACCTTTTTTCACTCTTTGCGCCCTTCCGAGAAAAAAAGACAAACGTCCAGCTTTTGCTGCCACAGCAAAGGTGCCAGCGGGGAAAAGTGATGCTGGTCCTCACTGCCTCCTGGAACCCCTTCAAATGCCCCACACAATTTGGCCCTCTCTGCTTTCCTGCGCACTCTGGCCTCAATAGCACCTTTTTTCACTTTCGCCGCTGTTTGGAGCAAAAAAGACAAACGCCCAGCTTTTGCTGCCACAGCAAAGGTGTCAGCGGGGAAAAGTGATGCTGGTCCTCACTGCCTCCTGGAACCCCTTCAAATGCACCACACAATTCGGCCCTCTCTGCTTTCCTGCGCACTGTAACATCAAAAGCACCTTTTTTCACTTTCGGCGCTGTTTGGAGCAAAAAAGACAAACTCCCAGCTTTTGCTGCCACAGCAAAGGTGCCAGCGGGGAAAAGTGATGCTGGTCCTCAATGCCTCCTGGAACCCCTTCAAATGCCCCAGACAATTTGGTCCTCTCTGCTTTCCTGCGCACTCTAGCCTCAAAAGCATCTTTTTTCACTTTCGCCGCTGTTTGGAGCAAAAAAGACAAACGTCCAGCTTTTGCTGCCACAGCAAAGGTGCCAGCGGTGAAAAGTGATGCTAGTCCTCACTGCCTCCTGGAACTCCTTCAAATGCCTCAGACAATTTGGCCCACTCTGCTTTCCTGCGCACTCTAGCCTCAAAAGCACCTTTTTTCACTCTTTGCGCCCTTCCGAGAAGAAAAGACAAACGTCCAGCTTTTGCTGCCACAGCAAAGGTGCCAGCGGGGAAAAGTGATGCTGGTCCTCACTGCCTCCTGGAACCCCTTCAAATGCCCCACACAATTTGGCCCTCTCTGCTTTCCTGCGCAATCTAGCCTCAATAGCACCTTTTTTCACTTTCGCCGCTGTTTGGAGCAAAAAAGACAAACGCCCAGCTTTTGCTGCCACAGCAAAGGTGCCAGCGGGGAAAAGTGATGCTGGTCCTCACTGCCTCCTGGAACCCCTTCAAATGCCCCAGGCAATTTGGTCCTCTCTGCTTTCCTGCGCACTCTAGCCTCAAAAGCACCTTTTTTCACTTTCGCCGCTGTTTGGAGCAAAAAAGACAAACGTCCAGCTTTTGCTGCCACAGCAAAGGTGCCAGCGGTGAAAAGTGATGCTAGTCCTCACTGCCTCCTGGAACCCCTTCAAATGCCTCAGACAATTTGGGCCTCTCTGCTTTCCTGCGCACTCTAGCCTCAAAAGCACCTTTTTTCACTCTTGGTGCCCTACGGAGCAAAAAAGACAAACGTCCAGCTTTTGCTGCCACAGCAAAGGTGCCAGCGGGGAAAAGTGATGCTGGTCCTCACTGCCTCCTGGAACCCCTTCAAATGCCCCACACAATTTGGCCCTCTCTGCTTTCCTGCGCACTCTAGCCTCAAAAGCACCTTTTTTCACTTTCGCCGCTGTTTGGAGCAAAAAAGACAAACGTCCCGCTTTTGCTGCCACAGCAAAGGTGCCAGCGGTGAAAAGTGATGCTAGTCCTCACTGCCTCCTGGAACCCCTTCAAATGCCTCAGACAATTTGGGCCTCTCTGCTTTCCTGCGCACTCTAGTCTCAAAAGCACCTTTTTTCACTCTTGGCGCCCTTCCGAGAAGAAAAGACAAACGTCCAGCTTTTGCTGCCACAGCAAAGGTGCCAGCGGGGAAAAGTGATGCTGGTCCTCACTGCCTCCTGGAACCCCTTCAAATGCCCCACACAATTTGGCCCTCTCTGCTTTCCTGCGCACTCTAGCCTCAAAAGCACCTTTTTTCACTTTCGCCGCTGTTTGGAGCAAAAAAGACAAACGTCCCGCTTTTGCTGCCACAGCAAAGGTGCCAGCGGTGAAAAGTGATGCTAGTCCTCACTGCCTCCTGGAACCCCTTCAAATGCCCCATGCAATTTGGCCCTCTCTGCTTTCCTGCGGACTCTAGCCTCAAAAGCAACTTTTTCCACCCTTGGCGCCCTCCAGAGTAAAAAAGACAAACGTCCAGCTTTTGCTGCCACAGCAAAGGTGCCAGCGGGGAAAAGTGATGCTGGTCCTCACTGTCTCCTGGAACCCCTTCAAATGCCCCCCACAATTTGGCCCTCTCTGCTTCCCTGCGGACTCTATCCTCAAAAGCACCTTTTTTCACTCTTGGCGCCCTACGGAGCAAAAAAGACAAACGTCCAGCTTTTGCTGCCACAGCAAAGGTGCCAGCGGGGAAAAGTCATGCTGGTCCTCACTGCCTCCTGGAACCCCTTCAAATGCCCCAGACAATTTGGCCCTCTCTGCTTTCCTGCGCACTCCATCCTTAAAAGCACCTTTTTTCACTCTTGGCGCCCTCCGGAGAAAAAAGACAAACGTCCAGCTTTTGCTGCCACAGCAAAGGTGCCAGCGGGGAAAAGTGATGCTGGTCCTCACTGCCTCCTGGAACCCCTTCAAATGCCCCAGACAATTTTGTCCTCTCTGCTTTCCTGCGCACTCTAGCCTCAAAAGCAACTTTTTTCACTCTTGGCGCCCTTCAGAGCAAAAAAGACAAACGTCCAGCTTTTGCTGCCACAGCAAAGGTGCCAGCGGGGAAAAGTGATGCTGGTCCTCACTGCCTCCTGGAACCCCTTCAAATGCCCCACACAATTTGGCCCTTTCTGCTTTCCTGCGTAATCAAGCCTCAATAGCACCTTTTTTCACTTTCGCCGCTGTTTGGAGAAAAAAGACAAACGCCAAGCTTTTGCTGCCACAGCAAAGGTGCCAGCGGGGAAAAGTGATGCTGGTCCTCACTGCCTCCTGGAACCCCTTCAAATGCCCCACACAATTTGGCCCTCTCTGCTTTCCTGCGCACTCTGGCCTCAATAGCACCTTTTTTCACTTTCGCCGCTGTTTGGAGCAAAAAAGACAAACGCCCAGCTTTTGCTGCCACAGCAAAGGTGCCAGCGGGGAAAAGTGATGCTGGTCCTCACTGCCTTCTGGAACCCCTTCAAATGCACCACACAATTCGGCCCTCTCTGCTTTCCTGCGCACTGTAGCATCAAAAGCACCTTTTTTCACTTTCGCCACTGTTTGGAGCAAAAAAGACAAACGTCCAGCTTTTGCTGCCACAGCAAAGGTGCCAGCGGTGAAAAGTGATGCTAGTCCTCACTGCCTCCTGGAACTCCTTCAAATGCCTCAGACAATTTGGCCCACTCTGCTTTCCTGCGCACTCTAGCCTCAAAAGCACCTTTTTTCACTCTTTGCGCCCTTCCGAGAAGAAAAGACAAACGTCCAGCTTTTGCTGCCACAGCAAAGGTGCCAGCGGGGAAAAGTGATGCTGGTCCTCACTGCCTCCTGGAACCCCTTCAAATGCCCCAGGCAATTTGGCCCTCTCTGCTTTCCTGCGCACTCTAGCCTCAAAAGCACCTTTTTTCACTTTCGCCGCTCTTTGGAGCAAAAAAGACAAACGTCCAGCTTTTGCTGCCACAGCAAAGGTGCCAGCGGTGAAAAGTGATGCTAGTCCTCGCTGCCTCCTGGAACTCCTTCAAATGCCTCAGACAATTTGGTCCACTCTGCTTTCCTGCGCACTCTAGCCTCAAAAGCACCTTTTTTCACTCTTTGCGCCCTTCCGAGAAGAAAAGACAAACGTCCAGCTTTTGCTGCCACAGCAAAGGTGCCAGCGGGGAAAAGTGATGCTGGTCCTCACTGCCTCCTGGAACCCCTTCAAATGCCCCACACAATTTGGCCCTCTCTGCTTCCCTGCGCAATCTAGCCTCAAAAGCACCTTTTTTCACTTTCGCCGCTGTTTGGAGCAAAAAAGAAAAACGCCCAGCTTTTGCTGCCACAGCAAAGGTGCCAGCGGGGAAAAGTGATGCTGGTCCTCACTGCCTCCTGGAACCCCTTCAAATGCCCCACACAATTTGGCCCTCTCTGCTTTCCTGCGGACTCTAGCCTCAAAAGCAACTTTTTTCACTCTTGGCGCCCTCCAGAATAAAAAAGACAAACGTCCAGCTTTTGCTGCCACAGCAAAGGTGCCAGCGGGGAAAAGTGATGCTGGTCCTCACTGCCTCCTGGAACCCCTTCAAATGCCCCACACAATTTGTCCCTCTCTGCTTTCCTGCGCACTCTAGCTTCAAAAGCACCTTTTTTCACTTTCGCCGCTCTTTTGAGCAAAAAAGACAAACGTCCAGCTTTTGCTGCCACAGCAAAGGTGCCAGCGGGGAAAAGTCATGCTGGTCCTCACTGACTCCTGGAACCCCTTCAAATGCCCCACACAATTTGGCCCTCTCTGCTTTCCTGCGCACTCTAGCATCAAAAGCACCTTTTTTCACTTTCGCCGCTCTTTGGAGCAAAAAAGACAAACGCCCAGCTTTTGCTGCCACAGCAAAGGTGCCAGCGGGGAAAAGTGATGCTGGTCCTCACTGCCTCCTGGAACCCCTTCAAATGCCCCACACAATTTGGCCCTCTCTGCTTCCCTGCGCAATCTAGCCTCAAAAGCACCTTTTTTCACTTTCGCCGCTGTTTGGAGCAAAAAAGACAAACGCCCAGCTTTTGCTGCCACAGCAAAGGTGCCAGCGGGGAAAAGTGATGCTGGTCCTCACTGCCTCCTGGAACCCCTTCAAATGCCCCAGGCAATTTGGCCCTCTCTGCTTTCCTGCGGACTCTAGCCTCAAAAGCAACTTTTTTCACTCTTGGCGCCCTCCAGAATAAAAAAGACAAACGTCCAGCTTTTGCTGCCACAGCAAAGGTGCCAGCGGGGAAAAGTGATGCTGGTCCTCACTGCCTCCTGGAACCCCTTCAAATGCCCCACACAATTTGGCCCTCTCTGCTTTCCTGTGGACTCTAGCTTCAAAAGCACCTTTTTTCACTTTCGCCGCTCTTTTGAGCAAAAAAGACAAACGTCCAGCTTTTGCTGCCACAGCAAAGGTGCCAGCGGGGAAAAGTCATGCTGGTCCTCACTGACTCCTGGAACCCCTTCAAATGCCCCAGACAATTTGGCCCTCTCTGCTTTCCTGCGCACTCTAGCCTCAAAAGCACCTTTTTTCACTCTTGGCGCCCTTCAGAGCAAAAAAGACAAACGCCCAGCTTTTGCTGCCACAGCAAAGGTGCCAGCGGGGAAAAGTGATGCTGGTCCTCACTGCCTCCTGGAACCCCTTCAAATGCCCCACACAATTTGGCCCTCTCTGCTTTCCTGCACACTCTAGCCTCAAAAGCACCTTTTTTCACTCTTGGCGCCCTACGGAGCAAAAAAGACAAACGTCCAGCTTTTGCTGCCACAGCAAAGGTGCCAGCGGGGAAAAGTGATGCTGGTCCTCACTGCCTCCTGGAACCCCTTCAAATGCCCCACACAATTTGGCCCTCTCTGCTTCCCTGCGCAATCTAGCCTCAAAAGCACCTTTTTTCACTTTCGCCGCTGTTTGGAGCAAAAAAGAAAAACGCCCAGCTTTTGCTGCCACAGCAAAGGTGCCAGCGGGGAAAAGTGATGCTGGTCCTCACTGCCTCCTGGAACCCCTTCAAATGCCCCACACAATTTGGCCCTCTCTGCTTTCCTGCGGACTCTAGCCTCAAAAGCAACTTTTTTCACTCTTGGCGCCCTCCAGAATAAAAAAGACAAACGTCCAGCTTTTGCTGCCACAGCAAAGGTGCCAGCGGGGAAAAGTGATGCTGGTCCTCACTGCCTCCTGGAACCCCTTCAAATGCCCCACACAATTTGTCCCTCTCTGCTTTCCTGCGCACTCTAGCTTCAAAAGCACCTTTTTTCACTTTCGCCGCTCTTTTGAGCAAAAAAGACAAACGTCCAGCTTTTGCTGCCACAGCAAAGGTGCCAGCGGGGAAAAGTCATGCTGGTCCTCACTGACTCCTGGAACCCCTTCAAATGCCCCACACAATTTGGCCCTCTCTGCTTTCCTGCGCACTCTAGCATCAAAAGCACCTTTTTTCACTTTCGCCGCTCTTTGGAGCAAAAAAGACAAACGCCCAGCTTTTGCTGCCACAGCAAAGGTGCCAGCGGGGAAAAGTGATGCTGGTCCTCACTGCCTCCTGGAACCCCTTCAAATGCCCCACACAATTTGGCCCTCTCTGCTTCCCTGCGCAATCTAGCCTCAAAAGCACCTTTTTTCACTTTCGCCGCTCTTTTGAGCAAAAAAGACAAACGTCCAGCTTTTGCTGCCACAGCAAAGGTGCCAGCGGGGAAAAGTCATGCTGGTCCTCACTGACTCCTGGAACCCCTTCAAATGCCCCAGACAATTTGGCCCTCTCTGCTTTCCTGCGCACTCTAGCCTCAAAAGCACCTTTTTTCACTCTTGGCGCCCTTCAGAGCAAAAAAGACAAACGCCCAGCTTTTGCTGCCACAGCAAAGGTGCCAGCGGGGAAAAGTGATGCTGGTCCTCACTGCCTCCTGGAACCCCTTCAAATGCCCCAGACAATTTGGCCCTCTCTGCTTTCCTGCACACTCTAGCCTCAAAAGCACCTTTTTTCACTCTTGGCGCCCTACGGAGCAAAAAAGACAAACGTCCAGCTTTTGCTGCCACAGCAAAGGTGCCAGCGGGGAAAAGTGATGCTGGTCCTTACTGCCTCCTGGAACCCCTTCAAATGCCCCAGGCAATTTGGTCCTCTCTGCTTTCCTGCGCACTCTAGCCTCAAAAGCACCTTTTTTCACTTTCGCCGCTGTTTGGAGCAAAAAAGACAAACGTCCAGCTTTTGCTGCCACAGCAAAGGTGCCAGCGGTGAAAAGTGATGCTAGTCCTCACTGCCTCCTGGAACCCCTTCAAATGCCTCAGACAATTTGGCCCTCTCTGCTTTCCTGCGCACTATAGCCTCAAAAGCACCTTTTTTCACTCTTTGCGCCCTTCCGAGAAAAAAAGACAAACGTCCAGCTTTTGCTGCCACAGCAAAGGTGCCAGCGGGGAAAAGTGATGCTGGTCCTCACTGCCTCCTGGAACCCCTTCAAATGCCCCACACAATTTGGCCCTCTCTGCTTTCCTGCGCACTCTGGCCTCAATAGCACCTTTTTTCACTTTCGCCGCTGTTTGGAGCAAAAAAGACAAACGCCCAGCTTTTGCTGCCACAGCAAAGGTGTCAGCGGGGAAAAGTGATGCTGGTCCTCACTGCCTCCTGGAACCCCTTCAAATGCACCACACAATTCGGCCCTCTCTGCTTTCCTGCGCACTGTAACATCAAAAGCACCTTTTTTCACTTTCGGCGCTGTTTGGAGCAAAAAAGACAAACGTCCAGCTTTTGCTGCCACAGCAAAGGTGCCAGCGGGGAAAAGTGATGCTGGTCCTCACTGCCTCCTGGAACCCCTTCAAATGCCCCAGACAATTTGGTCCTCTCTGCTTTCCTGCGCACTCTAGCCTCAAAAGCATCTTTTTTCACTTTCGCCGCTGTTTGGAGCAAAAAAGACAAACGTCCAGCTTTTGCTGCCACAGCAAAGGTGCCAGCGGTGAAAAGTGATGCTAGTCCTCACTGCCTCCTGGAACTCCTTCAAATGCCTCAGACAATTTGGCCCACTCTGCTTTCCTGCGCACTCTAGCCTCAAAAGCACCTTTTTTCACTCTTTGCGCCCTTCCGAGAAGAAAAGACAAACGTCCAGCTTTTGCTGCCACAGCAAAGGTGCCAGCGGGGAAAAGTGATGCTGGTCCTCACTGCCTCCTGGAACCCCTTCAAATGCCCCACACAATTTGGCCCTCTCTGCTTTCCTGCGCAATCTAGCCTCAATAGCACCTTTTTTCACTTTCGCCGCTGTTTGGAGCAAAAAAGACAAACGTCCAGCTTTTGCTGCCACAGCAAAGGTGCCAGCGGTGAAAAGTGATGCTAGTCCTCACTGCCTCCTGGAACCCCTTCAAATGCCTCAGACAATTTGGGCCTCTCTGCTTTCCTGCGCACTCTAGCCTCAAAAGCACCTTTTTTCACTCTTGGTGCCCTACGGAGCAAAAAAGACAAACGTCCAGCTTTTGCTGCCACAGCAAAGGTGCCAGCGGGGAAAAGTGATGCTGGTCCTCACTGCCTCCTGGAACCCCTTCAAATGCCCCACACAATTTGGCCCTCTCTGCTTTCCTGCGCACTCTAGCCTCAAAAGCACCTTTTTTCACTTTCGCCGCTGTTTGGAGCAAAAAAGACAAACGTCCCGCTTTTGCTGCCACAGCAAAGGTGCCAGCGGTGAAAAGTGATGCTAGTCCTCACTGCCTCCTGGAACCCCTTCAAATGCCTCAGACAATTTGGGCCTCTCTGCTTTCCTGCGCACTCTAGTCTCAAAAGCACCTTTTTTCACTCTTGGCGCCCTTCCGAGAAGAAAAGACAAACGTCCAGCTTTTGCTGCCACAGCAAAGGTGCCAGCGGGGAAAAGTGATGCTGGTCCTCACTGCCTCCTGGAACCCCTTCAAATGCCCCACACAATTTGGCCCTCTCTGCTTTCCTGCGCACTCTAGCCTCAAAAGCACCTTTTTTCACTTTCGCCGCTGTTTGGAGCAAAAAAGACAAACGTCCCGCTTTTGCTGCCACAGCAAAGGTGCCAGCGGTGAAAAGTGATGCTAGTCCTCACTGCCTCCTGGAACCCCTTCAAATGCCTCAGACAATTTGGGCCTCTCTGCTTTCCTGCGCACTCTAGTCTCAAAAGCACCTTTTTTCACTCTTGGCGCCCTTCCGAGAAGAAAAGACAAACGTCCAGCTTTTGCTGCCACAGCAAAGGTGCCAGCGGGGAAAAGTGATGCTGGTCCTCACTGCCTCCTGGAACCCCTTCAAATGCCCCACACAATTTGGCCCTCTCTGCTTTCCTGCGCACTCTAGCCTCAAAAGCACCTTTTTTCACTTTCGCCGCTGTTTGGAGCAAAAAAGACAAACGTCCCGCTTTTGCTGCCACAGCAAAGGTGCCAGCGGTGAAAAGTGATGCTAGTCCTCACTGCCTCCTGGAACCCCTTCAAATGCCCCATGCAATTTGGCCCTCTCTGCTTTCCTGCGGACTCTAGCCTCAAAAGCAACTTTTTCCACCCTTGGCGCCCTCCAGAGTAAAAAAGACAAACGTCCAGCTTTTGCTGCCACAGCAAAGGTGCCAGCGGGGAAAAGTGATGCTGGTCCTCACTGTCTCCTGGAACCCCTTCAAATGCCCCCCACAATTTGGCCCTCTCTGCTTCCCTGCGGACTCTATCCTCAAAAGCACCTTTTTTCACTCTTGGCGCCCTACGGAGCAAAAAAGACAAACGTCCAGCTTTTGCTGCCACAGCAAAGGTGCCAGCGGGGAAAAGTCATGCTGGTCCTCACTGCCTCCTGGAACCCCTTCAAATGCCCCAGACAATTTGGCCCTCTCTGCTTTCCTGCGCACTCCATCCTTAAAAGCACCTTTTTTCACTCTTGGCGCCCTCCGGAGCAAAAAAGACAAACGTCCAGCTTTTGCTGCCACAGCAAAGGTGCCAGCGGGGAAAAGTGATGCTGGTCCTCACTGCCTCCTGGAACCCCTTCAAATGCCCCAGACAATTTTGTCCTCTCTGCTTTCCTGCGCACTCTAGCCTCAAAAGCACCTTTTTTCACTCTTGGCGCCCTCCGGAGCAATAAAGACAAACGTCCAGCTTTTGCTGCCACAGCAAAGGTGCCAGCGGTGAAAAGTCATGCTGGTCCTCACTGCCTCCTGGAACCCCTTCAAATGCCCCACACAATTTGGCCCTCTCTGCTTTCCTGCGGACTCTAGCCTCAAAAGCAACTTTTTCCACCCTTGGCGCCCTCCAGAGTAAAAAAGACAAACGTCCAGCTTTTGCTGCCACAGCAAAGGTGCCAGCGGGGAAAAGTGATGCTGGTCCTCACTGCCTCCTGGAACCCCTTCAAATGCCCCACACAATTTGGCCCTCTCTGCTTCCCTGCGGACTCTATCCTCAAAAGCACCTTTTTTCACTCTTGGCGCCCTACGGAGCAAAAAAGACAAACGTCCAGCTTTTGCTGCCACAGCAAAGGTGCCAGCGGGGAAAAGTCATGCTGGTCCTCACTGACTCCTGGAACCCCTTCAAATGCCCCAGACAATTTGGCCCTCTCTGCTTTCCTGCGCACTCCATCCTCAAAAGCACCTTTTTTCACTCTTGGCGCCCTCCGGAGCAAAAAAGACAAACGTCCAGCTTTTGCTGCCACAGCAAAGGTGCCAGCGGGGAAAAGTGATGCTGGTCCTCACTGCCTCCTGGAACCCCTTCAAATGCCCCAGGCAATTTGGCCCTCTCTGCTTTCCTGCGCACTCTATCCTCAAAAGCACCTTTTTTCACTTTCGCCGCTGTTTGGAGCAAAAAAGACAAACGTCCCGCTTTTGCTGCCACAGCAAAGGTGCCAGCGGGGAAAAGTGATGCTAATCCTCACTGCCTCCTGGAACCCCTTCAAATGCCTCAGACAATTTGGGCCTCTCTGCTTTCCTGCGCACTCTAGCCTCAAAAGCACCTTTTTTCACTCTTTGCGCCCTTCCGAGAAAAAAAGACAAACGTCCAGCTTTTGCTGCCACAGCAAAGGTGCCAGCGGGGAAAAGTCATGCTGGTCCTCACTGCCTCCTGGAACCCCTTCAAATGCCCCAGGCAATTTGGCCCTCTCTGCTTTCCTGCGGACTCTAGCCTCAAAAGCGCCTTTTTTCACTCTTGGCGCCCTCCAGAGTAAAAAAGACAAACGTCCAGCTTTTGCTGCCACAGCAAAGGTGCCAGCGGGGAAAAGTCATGCTGGTCCTCACTGCCTACTGGAACCCCTTCAAATGCCCCAGACAATTTGGCCCTCTCTGCTTTCCTGCGCAGTCTAGCATCAAAAGCACCTTTTTTCACTTTCGCCGCTGTTTGGAGCAAAAAAGACAAACGTCCATCTTTTGCTGCCACAGCAAAGGTGCCAGCGGGGAGAAGTGATGCTGGTCCTCACTGACTCCTGGAACCCCTTCAAATGCCCCACACAATTTGGCCCTCTCTGCTTTCCTGCGCACTCTAGCCTCAAAAGCACCTTTTTTCACTCTTGGCGCCCTTCCGAGAAAAAAAGACAAACGTCCAGCTTTTGCTGCCACAGCAAAGGTGCCAGCAATGAAAAGTGATGATGGTCCTCACTGCCTCCTGGAACCCCTTCAAATGCCCCACACAATTTGGCCCTCTCTGCTTTCCTGCGCAATCTAGTCTCAATAGGACCTTTTTTCACTTTCGTCGCTCTTTGGAGCAAAAAAGACAAAAGCCCAGCTTTTGCTGCCACAGCAAAGGTGCCAGCGGTGAAAAGTGATGCTGGTCCTCATTGCCTCCTGGAACCCCTTCAAATGCCTCAGACAATTTGGCCCTCTTTGCTTTCCTGCGCACTATAGCCTCAAAAGCACGTTTTTTCACTCTTTGCGCCCTTCCGAGAAAAAAGACAAACGTCCAGCTTTTGCTGCCACAGCAAAGGTGCCAGCGGGGAAAAGTGATGCTGGTCCTCACTGCCTCCTGGAACCCCTTCAAATGCCCCACACAATTTGGCCCTCTTTGCTTTCCTGCGCAATCTAGCCTCAATAGCACCTTTTTTCACTTTCGCCGCTGTTTGGAGCAAAAAAGACAAACGCCCAGCTTTTGCTGCCACAGCAAAGGTGCCAGCGGGGAAAAGTGATGCTGGTCCTCACTGACTCCTGGGACCCCTTCAAATGCCCCACACAATTTGGCCCTCTCTGCTTTCCTGCGGACTCTAGCCTCAAAAGCAACTTTTTTCACCCTTGGCGCCCTTCAGAGCAAAAAAGACAAACGTCCAGCTTTTGCTGCCACAGCAAAGGTGCCAGCGGGGAAAAGTGATGCTGGTCCTCACTGCCTCCTGGAACCCCTTCAAATGCCCCACACAATTTGGCCCTCTCTGCTTTCCTGCGCACTCTAGCCTCAAAAGCACCTTTTTTCACTCTTGGCGCCCTCCGGAGCAAAAAAGACAAACGTCCAGCTTTTGCTGCCACAGCAAAGGTGCCAGCGGGGAAAAGTGATGCTGGTCCTCACTGCCTCCTGGAACCCCTTCAAATGCCCCAGGCAATTTGGTCCTCTCTGCTTTCCTGCGCACTCTAGCCTCAAAAGCACCTTTTTTCACTTTCGCCGCTGTTTGGAGCAAAAAAGACAAACGTCCAGCTTTTGCTGCCACAGCAAAGGTGCCAGCGGTGAAAAGTGATGCTAGTCCTCATTGCCTCCTGGAACCCCTTCAAATGCCTCAGACAATTTGGCCCTCTCTGCTTTCCTGCGGACTCTAGCCTCAAAAGCGCCTTTTTTCACTCTTGGCGCCCTCCAGAGTAAAAAAGACAAACGTCCAGCTTTTGCTGCCACAGCAAAGGTGCCAGCGGGGAAAAGTGATGCTGGTCCTCACTGCCTCCTGGAACCCCTTCAAATGCCCCAGACAATTTGGTCCTCTCTGCTTTCCTGCGCACTCTAGCCTCAAAAGCATCTTTTTTCACTTTCGCCGCTGTTTGGAGCAAAAAAGACAAACGTCCAGCTTTTGCTGCCACAGCAAAGGTGCCAGCGGTGAAAAGTGATGCTAGTCCTCACTGCCTCCTGGAACTCCTTCAAATGCCTCAGACAATTTGGCCCACTCTGCTTTCCTGCGCACTCTAGCCTCAAAAGCACCTTTTTTCACTCTTTGCGCCCTTCCGAGAAGAAAAGACAAACGTCCAGCTTTTGCTGCCACAGCAAAGGTGCCAGCGGGGAAAAGTGATGCTGGTCCTCACTGCCTCCTGGAACCCCTTCAAATGCCCCACACAATTTGGCCCTCTCTGCTTTCCTGCGCAATCTAGCCTCAATAGCACCTTTTTTCACTTTCGCCGCTGTTTGGAGCAAAAAAGACAAACGTCCAGCTTTTGCTGCCACAGCAAAGGTGCCAGCGGGGAAAAGTGATGCTGGTCCTCACTGCCTCCTGGAACCCCTTCAAATGCCCCAGGCAATTTGGTCCTCTCTGCTTTCCTGCGCACTCTAGCCTCAAAAGCACCTTTTTTCACTTTCGCCGCTGTTTGGAGCAAAAAAGACAAACGTCCAGCTTTTGCTGCCACAGCAAAGGTGCCAGCGGTGAAAAGTGATGCTAGTCCTCACTGCCTCCTGGAACCCCTTCAAATGCCTCAGACAATTTGGGCCTCTCTGCTTTCCTGCGCACTCTAGCCTCAAAAGCACCTTTTTTCACTCTTGGTGCCCTACGGAGCAAAAAAGACAAACGTCCAGCTTTTGCTGCCACAGCAAAGGTGCCAGCGGGGAAAAGTGATGCTGGTCCTCACTGCCTCCTGGAACCCCTTCAAATGCCCCACACAATTTGGCCCTCTCTGCTTTCCTGCGCACTCTAGCCTCAAAAGCACCTTTTTTCACTTTCGCCGCTGTTTGGAGCAAAAAAGACAAACGTCCCGCTTTTGCTGCCACAGCAAAGGTGCCAGCGGTGAAAAGTGATGCTAGTCCTCACTGCCTCCTGGAACCCCTTCAAATGCCTCAGACAATTTGGGCCTCTCTGCTTTCCTGCGCACTCTAGTCTCAAAAGCACCTTTTTTCACTCTTGGCGCCCTACGGAGCAAAAAAGACAAACGTCCAGCTTTTGCTGCCACAGCAAAGGTGCCAGCGGGGAAAAGTCATGCTGGTCCTCACTGCCTCCTGGAACCCCTTCAAATGCCCCAGACAATTTGGCCCTCTCTGCTTTCCTGCGCACTCCATCCTTAAAAGCACCTTTTTTCACTCTTGGCGCCCTCCGGAGCAAAAAAGACAAACGTCCAGCTTTTGCTGCCACAGCAAAGGTGCCAGCGGGGAAAAGTGATGCTGGTCCTCACTGCCTCCTGGAACCCCTTCAAATGCCCCAGACAATTTTGTCCTCTCTGCTTTCCTGCGCACTCTAGCCTCAAAAGCACCTTTTTTCACTCTTGGCGCCCTCCGGAGCAATAAAGACAAACGTCCAGCTTTTGCTGCCACAGCAAAGGTGCCAGCGGTGAAAAGTCATGCTGGTCCTCACTGCCTCCTGGAACCCCTTCAAATGCCCCACACAATTTGGCCCTCTCTGCTTTCCTGCGGACTCTAGCCTCAAAAGCAACTTTTTCCACCCTTGGCGCCCTCCAGAGTAAAAAAGACAAACGTCCAGCTTTTGCTGCCACAGCAAAGGTGCCAGCGGGGAAAAGTGATGCTGGTCCTCACTGCCTCCTGGAACCCCTTCAAATGCCCCACACAATTTGGCCCTCTCTGCTTCCCTGCGGACTCTATCCTCAAAAGCACCTTTTTTCACTCTTGGCGCCCTACGGAGCAAAAAAGACAAACGTCCAGCTTTTGCTGCCACAGCAAAGGTGCCAGCGGGGAAAAGTCATGCTGGTCCTCACTGACTCCTGGAACCCCTTCAAATGCCCCAGACAATTTGGCCCTCTCTGCTTTCCTGCGCACTCCATCCTCAAAAGCACCTTTTTTCACTCTTGGCGCCCTCCGGAGCAAAAAAGACAAACGTCCAGCTTTTGCTGCCACAGCAAAGGTGCCAGCGGGGAAAAGTGATGCTGGTCCTCACTGCCTCCTGGAACCCCTTCAAATGCCCCAGGCAATTTGGCCCTCTCTGCTTTCCTGCGCACTCTATCCTCAAAAGCACCTTTTTTCACTTTCGCCGCTGTTTGGAGCAAAAAAGACAAACGTCCCGCTTTTGCTGCCACAGCAAAGGTGCCAGCGGGGAAAAGTGATGCTAGTCCTCACTGCCTCCTGGAACCCCTTCAAATGCCTCAGACAATTTGGGCCTCTCTGCTTTCCTGCGCACTCTAGCCTCAAAAGCACCTTTTTTCACTCTTTGCGCCCTTCCGAGAAAAAAAGACAAACGTCCAGCTTTTGCTGCCACAGCAAAGGTGCCAGCGGGGAAAAGTCATGCTGGTCCTCACTGCCTCCTGGAACCCCTTCAAATGCCCCAGGCAATTTGGCCCTCTCTGCTTTCCTGCGGACTCTAGCCTCAAAAGCGCCTTTTTTCACTCTTGGCGCCCTCCAGAGTAAAAAAGACAAACGTCCAGCTTTTGCTGCCACAGCAAAGGTGCCAGCGGGGAAAAGTCATGCTGGTCCTCACTGCCTACTGGAACCCCTTCAAATGCCCCAGACAATTTGGCCCTCTCTGCTTTCCTGCGCAGTCTAGCATCAAAAGCACCTTTTTTCACTTTCGCCGCTGTTTGGAGCAAAAAAGACAAACGTCCATCTTTTGCTGCCACAGCAAAGGTGCCAGCGGGGAAAAGTGATGCTGGTCCTCACTGACTCCTGGAACCCCTTCAAATGCCCCACACAATTTGGCCCTCTCTGCTTTCCTGCGCACTCTAGCCTCAAAAGCACCTTTTTTCACTCTTGGCGCCCTTCCGAGAAAAAAAGACAAACGTCCAGCTTTTGCTGCCACAGCAAAGGTGCCAGCAATGAAAAGTGATGATGGTCCTCACTGCCTCCTGGAACCCCTTCAAATGCCCCAGACAATTTGGCCCTCTCTGCTTTCCTGCGCAATCTAGTCTCAATAGGACCTTTTTTCACTTTCGTCGCTCTTTGGAGCAAAAAAGACAAAAGCCCAGCTTTTGCTGCCACAGCAAAGGTGCCAGCGGTGAAAAGTGATGCTGGTCCTCATTGCCTCCTGGAACCCCTTCAAATGCCTCAGACAATTTGGCCCTCTTTGCTTTCCTGCGCACTATAGCCTCAAAAGCACGTTTTTTCACTCTTTGCGCCCTTCCGAGAAAAAAGACAAACGTCCAGCTTTTGCTGCCACAGCAAAGGTGCCAGCGGGGAAAAGTGATGCTGGTCCTCACTGCCTCCTGGAACCCCTTCAAATGCCCCACACAATTTGGCCCTCTTTGCTTTCCTGCGCAATCTAGCCTCAATAGCACCTTTTTTCACTTTCGCCGCTGTTTGGAGCAAAAAAGACAAACGCCCAGCTTTTGCTGCCACAGCAAAGGTGCCAGCGGGGAAAAGTGATGCTGGTCCTCACTGACTCCTGGGACCCCTTCAAATGCCCCACACAATTTGGCCCTCTCTGCTTTCCTGCGGACTCTAGCCTCAAAAGCAACTTTTTTCACCCTTGGCGCCCTTCAGAGCAAAAAAGACAAACGTCCAGCTTTTGCTGCCACAGCAAAGGTGCCAGCGGGGAAAAGTGATGCTGGTCCTCACTGCCTCCTGGAACCCCTTCAAATGCCCCACACAATTTGGCCCTCTCTGCTTTCCTGCGCACTCTAGCCTCAAAAGCACCTTTTTTCACTCTTGGCGCCCTCCGGAGCAAAAAAGACAAACGTCCAGCTTTTGCTGCCACAGCAAAGGTGCCAGCGGGGAAAAGTGATGCTGGTCCTCACTGCCTCCTGGAACCCCTTCAAATGCCCCAGGCAATTTGGTCCTCTCTGCTTTCCTGCGCACTCTAGCCTCAAAAGCACCTTTTTTCACTTTCGCCGCTGTTTGGAGCAAAAAAGACAAACGTCCAGCTTTTGCTGCCACAGCAAAGGTGCCAGCGGTGAAAAGTGATGCTAGTCCTCATTGCCTCCTGGAACCCCTTCAAATGCCTCAGACAATTTGGCCCTCTCTGCTTTCCTGCGGACTCTAGCCTCAAAAGCGCCTTTTTTCACTCTTGGCGCCCTCCAGAGTAAAAAAGACAAACGTCCAGCTTTTGCTGCCACAGCAAAGGTGCCAGCGGGGAAAAGTGATGCTGGTCCTCACTGCCTCCTGGAACCCCTTCAAATGCCCCACACAATTTGGCCCTCTCTGCTTTCCTGCGGACTCTAGCTTCAAAAGCACCTTTTTTCACTTTCGCCGCTCTTTTGAGCAAAAAAGACAAACGTCCAGCTTTTGCTGCCACAGCAAAGGTGCCAGCGGGGAAAAGTCATGCTGGTCCTCACTGACTCCTGGAACCCCTTCAAATGCCCCACACAATTTGGCCCTCTTTGCTTTCCTGCGCACTCTAGCCTCAAAAGCACCTTTTTTCACTCTTGGCGCCCTTCAGAGCAAAAAAGACAAACGTCCAGCTTTTGCTGCCACAGCAAAGGTGCCAGCGGGGAAAAGTGATGCTGGTCCTCACTGCCTCCTGGAACCCCTTCAAATGCCCCACACAATTTGGCCCTTTCTGCTTTCCTGTGTAATCAAGCCTCAATAGCACCTTTTTTCACTTTCGCCGCTGTTTGGAGACAAAAGACAAACGCCAAGCTTTTGCTGCCACAGCAAAGGTGCCAGCGGGGAAAAGTGATGCTGGTCCTCACTGCCTCCTGGAACCCCTTCAAATGCCTCAGACAATTTGGCCCTCTCTGCTTTCCTGCGCACTATAGCCTCAAAAGCACCTTTTTTCACTCTTTGAGCCCTTCCGAGAAAAAAAGACAAACGTCCAGCTTTTGCTGCCACAGCAAAGGTGCCAGCGGGGAAAAGTGATGCTGGTCCTCACTGCCTCCTGGAACCCCTTCAAATGCCCCACACAATTTGGCCCTCTCTGCTTTCCTGCGCACTCTGGCCTCAATAGCACCTTTTTTAACTTTTGCCGCTGTTTGGAGCAAAAAAGACAAACGCCCAGCTTTTGCTGCCACAGCAAAGGTGCCAGCGGGGAAAAGTGATGCTGGTCCTCACTGCCTCCTGGAACCCCTTCAAATGCACCACACAATTCGGCCCTCTCTGCTTTCCTGCGCACTGTAGCATCAAAAGCACCTTTTTTCACTTTCGCCACTGTTTGGAGCAAAAAAGACAAACGTCCAGCTTTTGCTGCCACAGCAAAGGTGCCAGCGGTGAAAAGTGATGCTAGTCCTCACTGCCTCCTGGAACTCCTTCAAATGCCTCAGACAATTTGGCCCACTCTGCTTTCCTGCGCACTCTAGCCTCAAAAGCACCTTTTTTCACTCTTTGCGCCCTTCCGAGAAGAAAAGACAAACGTCCAGCTTTTGCTGCCACAGCAAAGGTGCCAGCGGGGAAAAGTGATGCTGGTCCTCACTGCCTCCTGGAACCCCTTCAAATGCCCCACACAATTTGGCCCTCTCTGCTTTCCTGCGCAATCTAGCCTCAATAGCACCTTTTTTCACTTTCGCCGCTGTTTGGAGCAAAAAAGACAAACGCCCAGCTTTTGCTGCCACAGCAAAGGTGCCAGCGGGGAAAAGTGATGCTGGTCCTCACTGCCTCCTGGAACCCCTTCAAATGCCCCAGGCAATTTGGCCCTCTCTGCTTTCCTGCGCACTCTATCCTCAAAAGCACCTTTTTTCACTTTCGGCGCTGTTTGGAGCAAAAAAGACAAACGTCCATCTTTTGCTGCCACAGCAAAGGTGCCAGCGGGGAGAAGTGATGCTGGTCCTCACTGCCTCCTGGAACCCCTTCAAATGCCGCAGACACTTTGGCCCTCTCTGCTTTCCTGCGCACTCTAGCCTCAAAAGCACCTTTTTTCACTCTTGGCGCCCTCCGGAGCAAAAAAGACAAACGTCCAGCTTTTGCTGCAACAGCAAAGGTGCCAGCGGTGAAAAGTGATGCTGGTCCTCACTGCCTCCTGGAACCCCTTCAAATGCCCCAGACAATTTGGTCCTCTCTGCTTTCCTGCGCAGTCTAGCTTCAAAAGCACCTTTTTTCACTTTCGCCGCTGTTTTGAGCAAAAAAGACAAACGTCCATCTTTTGCTGCCACAGCAAAGGTGCCAGCGGGGAGAAGTGATGCTGGTCCTCACTGACTCCTGGAACCCCTTCAAATGCCCCACACAATTTGGCCCTCTTTGCTTTCCTGCGCACTCTAGCCTCAAAAGCACCTTTTTTCACTCTTGGCGCCCTTCCGAGAAAAAAAGACAAACGTCCAGCTTTTGCTGCCACAGCAAAGGTGCCAGCAATGAAAAGTGATGCTGGTCCTCACTGCCTCCTGGAACCCCTTCAAATGCCCCACACAATTTGGCCCTCTCTGCTTTCCTGCGCACTCTAGCCTCAAAAGCACCTTTTTTCACTTTCGCCGTTGTTTGGAGCAAAAAAGACAAACGTCCAGCTTTTGCTGCCACAGCAAAGGAGCCAGCGGTGAAAAGTGATGCTAGTCCTCACTGCCTCCTGGAACTCCTTCAAATGCCTCAGACAATTTGGCCCACTCTGCTTTCCTGCGCACTCTAGCCTCAAAAGCACCTTTTTTCACTCTTTGCGCCCTTCCGAGAAGAAAAGACAAACGTCCAGCTTTTGCTGCCACAGCAAAGGTGCCAGCGGGGAAAAGTGATGCTGGTCCTCACTGCCTCCTGGAACTCCTTCAAATGCCTCAGACAATTTGGCCCACTCTGCTTTCCTGCGCACTCTAGCCTCAAAAGCACCTTTTTTCATTTTCGCCGCTGTTTGGAGCAAAAAAGACAAACGTCCAGCTTTTGCTGCCACAGCAAAGGTGCCAGCGGGGAAAAGTGATGCTGGTCCTCACTGCCTCCTGGAACCCCTTCAAATGCCCCAGGCAATTTGGCCCTCTCTGCTTTCCTGCGCACTCTATCCTCAAAAGCACTTTTTTTCACTTTCGCCGCCGTTTGGAGCAAAAAAGACAAACGTCCAGCTTTTGCTGCCACAGCAAAGGTGCCAGCGGTGAAAAGTGATGCTAGTCCTCACTGCCTCCTGGAACCCCTTCAAATGCCTCAGACAATTTGGGCCTCTCTGCTTTCCTGCGCACTCTAGCCTCAAAAGCACCTTTTTTCACTCTCGGTGCCCTCCGGAGCAAAAAAGACAAACGTCCAGCTTTTGCTGCCACAGCAAAGGTGCCAGCGGGGAAAAGTGATGCTGGTCCTCACTGCCTCCTGGAACCCCTTCAAATGCCCCAGGCAATTTGGCCCTCTCTGCTTTCCTGCGCACTCTATCCTCAAAAGCACCTTTTTTCACTTTCGCCGCTGTTTGGAGCAAAAAAGACAAACGTCCCGCTTTTGCTGCCACAGCAAAGGTGCCAGCGGGGAAAGGTGATGCTAGTCCTCACTGCCTCCTGGAACCCCTTCAAATGCCTCAGACAATTTGGGCCTCTCTGCTTTCCTGCGCACTCTAGCCTCAAAAGCACCTTTTTTCACTCTTGGTGCCCTTCAGAGCAAAAAAGACAAACGTCCAGCTTTTGCTGCCACAGCAAAGGTGCCAGCGGGGAAAAGTGATGCTGGTCCTCACTGCCTCCTGGAACCCCTTCAAATGCCCCCCGCAATTTGGCCCTCTCTGCTTTCCTGCGCACTCTAGCCTCAAAAGCACCTTTTTTCACTTTCGCCGCTGTGTGGAGCAAAAAAGACAAACGTCCCGCTTTTGCTGCCACAGCAAAGGTGCCAGCGGGGAAAAGTGATGCTGGTCCTCACTGCCTCCTGGAACCCCTTCAAATGCCCCAGGCAATTTGGCCCTCTCTGCTTTCCTGCGCACTCTATCCTCAAAAGCACCTTTTTTCACTTTCGGCGCTGTTTGGAGAAAAAAAGACAAACGTCCAGCTTTTGCTGCCACAGCAAAGGTGCCAGCAGGGAAAAGTCATGCTGGTCCTCACTGCCTCCTGGAACCCCTTCAAATGCCGCAGACACTTTGGCCCTCTCTGCTTTCCTGCGCACTCTAGCCTCAAAAGCACCTTTTTTCACTCTTGGCGCCCTCCGGAGCAAAAAAGACAAACGTCCAGCTTTTGCTGCCACAGCAAAGGTGCCAGCGGGGAAAAGTGATGCTGGTCCTCACTGCCTCCTGGAACCCCTTCAAATGCCGCAGACACTTTGGCCCTCTCTGCTTTCCTGCGCACTCTAGCCTCAAAAGCATCTTTTTTCACTCTTGGCCCCCTTCCGAGAAAAAAAGACAAACGTCCAGCTTTTGCTGCCACAGCAAAGGTGCCAGCGGGGAAAAGTGATGCTGGTCCTCACTGCCTCCTGGAACCCCTTCAAATGCCCCACACAATTTGGCCCTCTCTGCTTTCCTGCGCGCTCTCGTCTCAATAGGACCTTTTTTCACTTTCGTCGCTGTTTGGAGCAAAAAAGACAAACGCCCAGCTTTTGCTGCCACAGCAAAGGTGCCAGCGGTGAAAAGTGATGCTAGTCCTCATTGCCTCCTGGAACCCCTTCAAATGCCTCAGACAATTTGGCCCTCTCTGATTTCCTGCGCACTATAGCCTCAAAAGCAACTTTTTTCACTCTTGGCGCCCTTCCGAGAAAAAAAGACAAACGTCCAGCTTTTGCTGCCACAGCAAAGGTGCCAGCGGGGAAAAGTGATGCTGGTCCTCACTGCCTCCTGGAACGCCTTCAAATGCCCCACACAATTTGGTCCTCTCTGCTTTCCTGCGCACTCTAGCCTCAAAAGCACCTTTTTTCACTCTTGGCGCCCTCCGGAGCAAAAAAGACAAACGTCCAGCTTTTGCTGCCACAGCAAAGGTGCCAGCGGGGAAAAGTGATGCTGGTCCTCACTGCCTCCTGGAACCCCTTCAAATGCCCCAGACAATTTGGCCCTCTCTGCTTTCCTGCGCACTCTAGCCTCAAAAGCACCTTTTTTCACTTTCGCCGCTGTTTTGAGCAAAAAAGACAAACGTCCATCTTTTGCTGCCACAGCAAAGGTGCCAGCGGGGAGAAGTGATGCTGGTCCTCACTGACTCCTGGAACCCCTTCAAATGCCCCACACAATTTGGCCCTCTCTGCTTTCCTGCGCACTCTAGCCTCAAAAGCACCTTTTTTCACTCTTGGCCCCTTCCGAGAAAAAAAGACAAACGTCCAGCTTTTGCTGCCACAGCAAAGGTGCCAGCGGGGAAAAGTGATGCTGGTCCTCACTGCCTCCTGGAACCCCTTCAAATGCCCCACACAATTTGGCCCTCTCTGCTTTCCTGCGCGCTCTAGTCTCAATAGGACCTTTTTTCACTTTCGTCGCTGTTTGGAGCAAAAAAGACAAACGTCCATCTTTTGCTGCCACAGCAAAGGTGCCAGCGGGGAGAAGTGATGCTGGTCCTCACTGCCTCCTTTAGCCCCATCAAATGCCCCAGACAATTTGGTCCTCTCTGCTTTCCTGCGCACTCTAGCCTCAAAAGCACCTTTTTTCACTTTCGCCGCTGTTTGGAGCAAAAAAGACAAACGTCCAGCTTTTGCTGCCACAGCAAAGGTGCCAGCCGGGAAAAGTGATGCTGGTCCTCACTGCCTCCTGGAACCCCTTCAAATGCCCCAGGCAATTTGGCCCTCTCTGCTTTCCTGCGCACTCTATCCTCAAAAGCACCTTTTTTCACTTTCGCCGCTGTTTGGAGCAAAAAAGACAAACGGTCCCGCTTTTGCTGCCACAGCAAAGGTGCCAGCGGGGAAAGGTGATGCTAGTCCTCACTGCCTCCTGGAACCCCTTCAAATGCCTCAGACAATTTGGGCCTCTCTGCTTTCCTGCGCACTCTAGCCTCAAAAGCACCTTTTTTTCACTCTTGGTGCCCTTCAGAGCAAAAAAGACAAACGTCCCAGCCTTTTGCTGCCACAGCAAAGGTGCCAGCGGGGAAAAAGTGATGCTGGTCCCTCACTCTGGAACCCCTTCAAATGCCCCCCGCAATTTGGCCCTCTCTGCTTTCCTGCGCACTCTAGCCTCAAAAGCACCTTTTTTCACTTTCGCCGCTGTGTGGAGCAAAAAAGACAAACGTCCCGCTTTTGCTGCCACAGCAAAGGTGCCAGCGGGGAAAAGTGATGCTGGTCCTCACTGCCTCCCTGGAACCCCTTCAAATGCCCCCAGGCAATTTGGCCCTCTCTGCTTTCCTGCGCACTCTATCCTCAAAAGCACCTTTTTTCACTTTCGGCGCTGTTTGGAGCAAAAAAGACAAACGCCCAGCTTTTGCTGCCACAGCAAAGGTGCCAGCGGTGAAAAGTGATGCTAGTCCTCATTGCCTCCTGGAACCCCTTCAAATGCCTCAGACAATTTGGCCCTCTCTGATTTCCTGCGCACTATAGCCTCAAAAGCAACTTTTTTCACTCTTGGCGCCCTTCCGAGAAAAAAAGACAAACGTCCAGCTTTTGCTGCCACAGCAAAGGTGCCAGCGGGGAAAAGTGATGCTGGTCCTCACTGCCTCCTGGAACCCCTTCAAATGCCCCACACAATTTGGCCCTCTTTGCTTTCCTGCGCAATTCTAGCCTCAATAGCACCTTTTTTCACTTTCGCCGCTGTTTGGAGCAAAAAAGACAAACGCCCAGCTTTTGCTGCCACAGCAAAGGTGCCAGCGGGGAAAAGTGATGCTGGTCCTCACTGACTCCTGGAACCCCTTCAAATGCCCCACACAATATGGCCCTCTCTGCTTTCCTGCGGACTCTAGCCTCAAAAGCAACTTTTTTCACCCTTGGCGCCCTCCAGATTAAAAAAGACAAACGTCCAGCTTTTGCTGCCACAGCAAAGGTGCCAGCGGGGAAAAGTGATGCTGGTCCTCACTGTCTCCTGGAACCCCTTCAAATGCCTCAGACAATTTGGCCCTCTCTGCTTCCCTGCGGACTCTATCCTGAAAAGCACCTTTTTTCACTCTTGGCGCCCTCCGGAGCAAAAAAGACAAACGTCCAGCTTTTGCTGCCACAGCAAAGGTGCCAGCGGGGAAAAGTGATGCTGGTCCTCACTGCCTCCTGGAACCCCTTCAAATGCCCCCAGGCAATTTGGCCCTCTCTGCTTTCCTGCGCACTCCATCCTCAAAAGCACCTTTTTTCACTCTTGGCGCCCTCCGGAGCAAAAAAGACAAACGTCCAGCTTTTGCTGCCACAGCAAAGGTGCCAGCGGGGAAAAGTGATGCTGGTCCTCACTGCCTCCTGGAACGCCTTCAAATGCCCCACACAATTTGGTCCTCTCTGCTTTCCTGCGCACTCTAGCCTCAAAAGCACCTTTTTTCATTCTTGGCGCCCTCCGGAGCAAAAAAGACAAACGTCCAGCTTTTGCTGCCACAGCAAAGGTGCCAGCGGGGAAAAGTGATGCTGGTCCTCACTGCCTCCTGGAACCCCTTCAAATGCCCCAGACAATTTGGCCCTCTCTGCTTTCCTGCGCACTCTAGCCTCAAAAGACACCTTTTTTCACTTTCGCCGCTGTTTTGAGCAAAAAAGACAAACGTCCAGCTTTTGCTGCCACAGCAAAGGTGCCAGCGGGGAGAAGTGATGCTGGTCCTCACTGACTCCTGGAACCCTTCAAATGCCCACACAATTTGGCCCTCTCTGCTTTCCTGCGCACTCTAGCCTCAAAAGCACCTTTTTTCACTCTTGGCCCCCTTCCGAGAAAAAAAAGACAAACGTCCAGCTTTTGCTGCCACAGCAAAGGTGCCAGCGGGGAAAAGTGATGCTGGTCCTCACTGCCTCCTGGAACCCCTTCAAATGCCCCACACAATTTGGCCCTCTCTGCTTTCCTGCGCGCTCTAGTCTCAATAGGACCTTTTTTCAGTTTCGTCGCTGTTTGGAGCAAAAAAGACAAACGCCCAGCTTTTGCCTGCCACAGCAAAGGTGCCAGCGGTGAAAAGTGATGCTAGTCCTCATTGCCTCCTGGAACCCCTTCAAATGCCTCAGACAATTTGGCCCTCTCTGATTTCCTGCGCACTATAGCCTCAAAAGCAACTTTTTTCACTCTTGGCGCCCTTCCGAGAAAAAAAGACAAACGTCCAGCTTTTGCTGCCACAGCAAAGGTGCCAGCGGGGAAAAGTGATGCTGGTCCTCACTGCCTCCTGGAACCCCTTCAAATGCCCCACACAATTTGGCCCTCTTTGCTTTCCTGCGCAATCTAGCCTCAATAGCACCTTTTTTCACTTTCGCCGCTGTTTGGAGCAAAAAAGACAAACGCCCAGCTTTTGCTGCCACAGCAAAGGTGCCAGCGGGGAAAAGTGATGCTGGTCCTCACTGACTCCTGGAACCCCTTCAAATGCCCCACACAATATGGCCCTCTCTGCTTTCCTGCGGACTCTAGCCTCAAAAGCAACTTTTTTCACCCTTGGCGCCCTCCAGAGTAAAAAAGACAAACGTCCAGCTTTTGCTGCCACAGCAAAGGTGCCAGCGGGGAAAAGTGATGCTGGTCCTCACTGTCTCCTGGAACCCCTTCAAATGCCTCAGACAATTTGGCCCTCTCTGCTTCCCTGCGGACTCTATCCTGAAAAGCACCTTTTTTCACTCTTGGCGCCCTCCGGAGCAAAAAAGACAAACGTCCAGCTTTTGCTGCCACAGCAAAGGTGCCAGCGGGGAAAAGTGATGCTGGTCCTCACTGCCTCCTGGAACCCCTTCAAATGCCCCAGGCAATTTGGCCCTCTCTGCTTTCCTGCGCACTCCATCCTCAAAAGCACCTTTTTTCACTCTTGGCGCCCTCCGGAGCAAAAAAGACAAACGTCCAGCTTTTGCTGCCACAGCAAAGGTGCCAGCGGGGAAAAGTGATGCTGGTCCTCACTGCCTCCTGGAACGCCTTCAAATGCCCCACACAATTTGGTCCTCTCTGCTTTCCTGCGCACTCTAGCCTCAAAAGCACCTTTTTTCACTCTTGGCGCCCTCCGGAGCAAAAAAGACAAACGTCCAGCTTTTGCTGCCACAGCAAAGGTGCCAGCGGGGAAAAGTGATGCTGGTCCTCACTGCCTCCTGGAACCCCTTCAAATGCCCCACACAATTTGGCCCTCTCTGCTTTCCTGCGCACTCTGACCTCAAAAGCACCTTTTTTCACTTTCGGCGCTGTTTGGAGCAAAAAAGACAAACGCCCAGCTTTTGCTGCCACAGCAAAGGTGCCAGCGGGGAAAAGTGATGCTGGTCCTCACTGCCTCCTGGAACCCCTTCAAATGCACCACACAATTCGGCCCTCTCTGCTTTCCTGCGCACTGTAGCATCAAAAGCACCTTTTTTCACTTTCGCCGCTGTTTGGAGCAAAAAAGACAAACGCCCAGCTTTTGCTGCCACAGCAAAGGTGCCAGCGGGGAAAAGTGATGCTGATCCTCACTGACTCCTGGAACCCCTTCAAATGCCCCAGGCAATTTGGCCCTCTCTGCTTTCCTGCGCACTCTATCCTCAAAAGCACCTTTTTTCACTTTCGCCGCTGTTTGGAGCAAAAAAGACAAACGCCCAGCTTTTGCTGCCACAGCAAAGGTGCCAGCGGGGAAAAGTGATGCTAGTCCTCACTGCCTCCTGGAACCCCTTCAAATGCCTCAGGCAATTTGGGCCTCTCTGCTTTCCTGCGCACTCTAGCCTCAAAAGCACCTTTTTTCACTCTTGGCACCCTCCGGAGCAAAAAAGACAAACGTCCAGCTTTTGCTGCCACAGCAAAGGTGCCAGCGGGGAAAAGTGATGCTGGTCCTCACTGCCTCCTGGAACCCCTTCAAATGCCCCAGGCAATTTGGCCCTCTCTGCTTTCCTGCGCACTCTATCCTCAAAAGCACCTTTTTTCACTTTCGCCGCTGTTTGGAGCAAAAAAGACAAACGTCCAGCTTTTGCTGCCACAGCAAAGGTGCCAGAGGTGAAAAGTGATGCTAGTCCTCACTACCTCCTGGAACCCCTTCAAATGCCTCAGACAATTTGGGCCTCTCTGCTTTCCTGCGCACTCTAGCCTCAAAAGCACCTTTTTTCACTCTTTGCGCCCTTCCGAGAAAAAAAGACAAACGTCCAGCTTTTGCTGCCACAGCAAAGGTGCCAGCGGGGAAAAGTCATGCTGGTCCTCACTGCCTCCTGGAACCCCTTCAAATGCCCCAGGCAATTTGGCCCTCTCTGCTTTCCTGCGGACTCTAGCCTCAGAAGCGCCTTTTTTCACTCTTGGCGCCCTCCAGATTAAAAAAGACAAACGTCCAGCTTTTGCTGCCACAGCAAAGGTGCCAGCGGGGAAAAGTCATGCTGGTCCTCACTGCCTCCTGGAACCCCTTCAAATGCCCCACACAATTTGGCCCTCTCTGCTTTCCTGCGCACTCTAGCCTCAAAAGCAACTTTTTTCACTCTTGGCGCCCTCCGGAGCAAAAAAGACAAACGTCCAGCTTTTGCTGCCACAGCAAAGGTGCCAGCGGTGAAAAGTGATGCTGGTCCTCACTGCCTCCTGGAACCCCTTCAAATGCCCCAGACAATTTGGCCCTCTCTGCTTTCCTGCGCACTCTAGCCTCAAAAGCACCTTTTTTCACTTTCGCCGCTGTTTTGAGCAAAAAAGACAAACGTCCATCTTTTGCTGCCACAGCAAAGCTGCCAGCGGGGAAAAGTCATGCTGGTCCTCACTGACTCCTGGAACCCCTTCAAATGCCCCACACAATATGGCCCTCTCTGCTTTCCTGCGTACTCTAGCCTCAAAAGCACCTTTTTTCACTCTTGGCGCCCTTCCGAGAAAAAAAGACAAACGTCCAGCTTTTGCTGCCACAGCAAAGGTGCCAGCAATGAAAAGTGATGCTGGTCCTCACTGCCTCCTGGAACCCCTTCAAATGCCCCACACAATTTGGCCCTCTCTGCTTTCCTGCGCAATCTAGTCTCAATAGGACCTTTTTTCACTTTCGTCACTCTTTGGAGCAAAAAAGACAAACGCCCAGCTTTTGCTGCCACAGCAAAGGTGCCAGCGGTGAAAAGTGATGCTGGTCCTCATTGTCTCCTGGAACCCCTTCAAATGCCTCAGACAATTTGGCCCTCTCTGCTTTCCTGCGCACTATAGCCTCAAAAGCACCTTTTTTCACTCTTTGCGCCCTTCCGAGAAAAAAAGACAAATGTCCAGCTTTTGCTGCCACAGCAAAGGTGCCAGCAGGGAAAAGTGATGCTGGTCCTCACTGCCTCCTGGAACCCCTTCAAATGCCCCACACAATTTGGCCCTCTTTGCTTTCCTGCGCAATCTAGCCTCAATAGCACCTTTTTTCACTTTCGCCGCTGTTTGGAGCAAAAAAGACAAACGCCCAGCTTTTGCTGCCACAGCAAAGGTGCCAGCGGGGAAAAGTGATGCTGGTCCTCACTGACTCCTGGAACCCCTTCAAATGCCCCACACAATTTGGCCCTCTCTGCTTTCCTGCGCACTCTAGCCTCAAAAGCACCTTTTTTCACTCTTGGCGCCCTCCGGAGCAAAAAAGACAAACGTCCAGCTTTTGCTGCCACAGCAAAGGTGCCAGCGGGGAAAAGTCATGCTGGTCCTCACTGCCTCCTGGAACCCCTTCAAATGCCCCAGACAATTTGGTCCTCTCTGCTTTCCTGCGCACTCTAGCCTCAAAAGCACCTTTTTTCACTTTCGCCGCTGTTTGGAGCAAAAAAGACAAACGTCCAGCTTTTGCTGCCACAGCAAAGGTGCCAGCGGTGAAAAGTGATGCTAGTCCTCACTGCCTCCTGGAACCCCTTCAAATGCCCCAGACAATTTGGCCCTCTCTGCTTTCCTGCGCACTCTAGCCTCAAAAGCACCTTTTTTCACTCTTTGCGCCCTTCCGAGAAAAAAAGACAAACGTCCAGCTTTTGCTGCCACAGCAAAGGTGCCAGCGGGGAAAAGTGATGCTGGTCCTCACTGCCTCCTGGAACCCCTTCAAATGCCCCACACAATTTGGCCCTCTCTGCTTTCCTGCGGACTCTATCATCAAAAGCACCTTTTTTCACTCTTGGCGCCCTCCAGAGTAAAAAAGACAAACGTCCAGCTTTTGCTGCCACAGCAAAGGTGCCAGCAGGGAAAAGTCATGCTGGTCCTCACTGCCTCCTGGAACCCCTTCAAATGCCCCAGACATTTTGGCCCTCTCTGCTTTCCTGCGCACTCTAGCCTCAAAAGCACCTTTTTTCACTCTTGGCGCCCTCCGGAGCAAAAAAGACAAACGTCCAGCTTTTGCTGCCACAGCAAAGGTGCCAGCGGTGAAAAGTGATGCTAGTCCTCACTGCCTCTTGGAACCCCTTCAAATGCCCCACACAATTTGGCCCTCTCTGCTTTCCTGTGCAATATAGCCTCAAAAGTACCTTTTTTCACTCTTGGCGCCCTTCAGAGCAAAAAAGACAAACGTCCAGCTTTTGCTGCCACAGCAAAGGTGCCAGCGGGGAAAAGTGATGCTGGTCCTCACTGCCTCCTGGAACCCCTTCAAATGCCCCACACAATTTGGCCCTCTCTTCTTTCCTGCGCACTCTAGCCTCAAAAGCACCTTTTTTCACTCTTGGCGCCCTCCGGAGCAAAAAAGACAAACGTCCAGCTTTTGCTGCCACAGCAAAGGTGCCAGCGGGGAAAAGTGATGCTGGTCCTCACTGCCTCCTGGAACCCCTTCAAATGCCCCAGGCAATTTGGTCCTCTCATCTTTCCTGCGCACTCTAGCCTCAAAAGCACCTTTTTTCACTTTCGCCGCTGTTTGGAGCAAAAAAGACAAACGTCCAGCTTTTGCTGCCACAGCAAAGGTGCCAGCGGTTAAAAGTGATGCTAGTCCTCATTGCCTCCTGGAACCCCTTCAAATGCCTCAGACAATTTGGCCCTCTCTGCTTTCCTGCGGACTCTAGCCTCAAAAGCGCCTTTTTTCACTCTTGGAGCCCTCCAGAGTAAAAAAGACAAACGTCCAGCTTTTGCTTCCACAGCAAAGGTGCCAGCGGGGAAAAGTCATGCTGGTCCTCACTGCCTCCTGGAACCCCTTCAAATGCCCCAGACACTTTGGCCCTCTCTGCTTTCCTGCGGACTCTAGCCTCAAAAGGACCTTTTTTCACTCTTGGCGCCCTCCGGAGCAAAAAAGACAAACGTCCAGCTTTTGCTGCCACAGCAAAGGTGCCAGCGGTGAAAAGTGATGCTGGTCCTCACTGCCTCCTGGAACCCCTTCAAATGCCCCAGACAATTTGGCCCTCTCTGCTTTCCTGCGCAGTCTAGCTTCAAAAGCACCTTTTTTCACTTTCGCCGCTGTTTTGAGCAAAAAAGACAAACGTCCATCTTTTGCTGCCACAGCAAAGGTGCCAGCGGGGAGAAGTGATGCTGGTCCTCACTGACTCCTGGAACCCCTTCAAATGCCCCACACAATTTGGCCCTCTCTGCTTTCCTGCGCACTCTAGCCTCAAAAGCACCTTTTTTCACTCTTGGCGCCCTTCAGAGCAAAAAAGACAAACGTCCAGCTTTTGCTGCCACAGCAAAGGTGCCAGCAGGGAAAAGTGATGCTGGTCCTCACTGCCTCCTGGAACCCCTTCAAATGCCCCACACAATTTGGCCCTCTCTGCTTTCCTGCGCAATCTAGCCTCAATAGGACCTTTTTTCACATTCGCCGCTGTTTGGAGCAAAAAAGACAAACGCCCAGCTTTTGCTGCCACAGCAAAGGTGCCAGCGGGGAAAAGTGATGCTAGTCCTCATTGCCTCCTGGAACCCCTTCAAATGCCTCAGACAATTTGGCCCTCTCTGCTTTCCTGCGCACTCTAGCCTCAAAAGCACCTTTTTTCACTCTTTGCGCCCTTCCGAGAAAAAAAAGACAAACGTCCAGCTTTTGCTGCCACAGCAAAGGTGCCAGCGGGGAAAAGTCATGCTGGTCCTCACTGCCTCCTGGAACCCCTTCAAATGCCCCAGGCAATTTGGCCCTCTCTGCTTTCCTGCGCACTCTAGCCTCAGAAGCGCCTTTTTTCACTCTTGGCGCCCTCCAGAGTAAAAAAGACAAACGTCCAGCTTTTGCTGCCACAGCAAAGGTGCCAGCGGTGAAAAGTGATGCTGGTCCTCACTGCCTCCTGGAACCCCTTCAAATGCCCCACACAATTTGGCCCTCTCTGCTTTCCTGCGCACTCTAGCCTCAAAAGCACCTTTTTTCACTCTTGGCGCCCTCCGGAGCAAAAAAGACAAACGTCCAGCTTTTGCTGCCACAGCAAAGGTGCCAGCGGTGAAAAGTGATGCTGGTCCTCACTGCCTCCTGGAACCCCTTCAAATGCCCCAGACAATTTGGCCCTCTCTGCTTTCCTGCGCAGTCTAGCTTCAAAAGCACCTTTTTTCACTTTCGCCGCTGTTTTGAGCAAAAAAGACAAACGTCCATCTTTTGCTGCCACAGCAAAGCTGCCAGCGGGGAAAAGTCATGCTGGTCCTCACTGACTCCTGGAACCCCTTCAAATGCCCCACACAATTTGGCCCTCTCTGCTTTCCTGCGTACTCTAGCCTCAAAAGCACCTTTTTTCACTCTTGGCGCCCTTCCGAGAAAAAAAGACAAACGTCCAGCTTTTGCTGCCACAGCAAAGGTGCCAGCAATGAAAAGTGATGCTGGTCCTCACTGCCTCCTGGAACCCCTTCAAATGCCCCACACAATTTGGCCCTCTCTGCTTTCCTGCGCAATCTAGTCTCAATAGGACCTTTTTTCACTTTCGTCACTCTTTGGAGCAAAAAAGACAAACGCCCAGCTTTTGCTGCCACAGCAAAGGTGCCAGCGGTGAAAAGTGATGCTGGTCCTCATTGTCTCCTGGAACCCCTTCAAATGCCTCAGACAATTTGGCCCTCTCTGCTTTCCTGCGCACTATAGCCTCAAAAGCACCTTTTTTCACTCTTTGCGCCCTTCCGAGAAAAAAAGACAAATGTCCAGCTTTTGCTGCCACAGCAAAGGTGCCAGCAGGGAAAAGTGATGCTGGTCCTCACTGCCTCCTGGAACCCCTTCAAATGCCCCACACGATTTGGCCCTCTTTGCTTTCCTGTGCAATTTAGCCTCAATAGCACCTTTTTTCACATTCACCGCTGTTTGGAGCAAAAAAGACAAACGCCCAGCTTTTGCTGCCACAGCAAAGGTGCCAGCGGGGAAAAGTGATGCTGGTCCTCACTGACTCCTGGAACCCCTTCAAATGCCCCACACAATTTGGCCCTCTCTGCTTTCCTGCGGACTCTAGCCTCAAAAGCAACTTTTTTCACCCTTGGCGCCCTCCAGAGTAAAAAAGACAAACGTCCAGCTTTTGCTGCCACAGCAAAGGTGCCAGCGGGGAAAAGTGATGCTGGTCCTCACTGTCTCCTGGAACCCCTTCAAATGCCCCAGACAATTTGGCCCTCTCTGCTTTCCTGCGCACTCTAGCCTCAAAAGCACCTTTTTTCACTCTTGGCGCCCTCCGGAGCAAAAAAGACAAACGTCCAGCTTTTGCTGCCACAGCAAAGGTGCCAGCGGGGAAAAGTCATGCTGGTCCTCACTGCCTCCTGAAACCCCTTCAAATGCCCCAGACAATTTGGTCCTCTCTGCTTTCCTGCGCACTCTAGCCTCAAAAGCACCTTTTTTCACTTTCGCCGCTGTTTGGAGCAAAAAAGACAAACGTCCAGCTTTTGCTGCCACAGCAAAGGTGCCAGCGGTGAAAAGTGATGCTAGTCCTCACTGCCTCCTGGAACCCCTTCAAATGCCTCAGACAATTTGGGCCTCTCTGCTTTCCTGCGCACTCTAGCCTGAAAAGCACCTTTTTTCACTCTTTGCGCCCTTCCGAGAAAAAAAGACAAACGTCCAGCTTTTGCTGCCACAGCAGAGGTGCCAGCGGGGAAAAGTGATGCTGGTCCTCACTGCCTCCTGGAACCCCTTCAAATGCCCCACACAATTTGGCCCTCTCTGCTTTCCTGCGCACTCTAGCCTCAAAAGCACCTTTTTTCACTCTTGGCGCCCTCCAGAGTAAAAAAGACAAACGTCCAGTTTTTGCTGCCACAGCAAAGGTGCCAGCGGGGAAAAGTCATGCTGGTCCTCACTGCCTCCTGGAACCCCTTCAAATGCCCCAGACATTTTGGCCCTCTCTGCTTCCCTGCGGACTCTAGCCTCAAAAGCACCTTTTTTCACTCTTGGCGCCCTCCGGAGCAAAAAAGACAAACGTCCAGCTTTTGCTGCCACAGCAAAGGTGCCAGCGGTTAAAAGTGATGCTAGTCCTCACTGCCTCTTGGAACCCCTTCAAATGCCCCACACAATTTGGCCCTCTCTGCTTTCCTGTGCACTATAGCCTCAAAAGTACCTTTTTTCACTCTTGGCGCCCTTCAGAGCAAAAAAGACAAACGTCCAGCTTTTGCTGCCACAGCAAAGGTGCCAGCGGGGAAAAGTGATGCTGCTTCTCACTGCCTCCTGGAACCCCTTCAAATGCCCCACACAATTTGGCCCTCTCTTCTTTCCTGCGCACTCTAGCCTCAAAAGCACCTTTTTTCACTCTTGGCGCCCTACGGAGCAAAAAAGACAAACGTCCAGCTTTTGCTGCCACAGCAAAGGTGCCAGCGGTGAAAAGTGATGCTAGTCCTCATTGCCTCCTGGAACCCCTTCAAATGCCTCAGACAATTTGGCCCTCTCTGCTTTCCTGCGGACTCTAGCCTCAAAAGCGCCTTTTTTCACTCTTGGCGCCCTCCAGAATAAAAAAGACAAACGTACAGCTTTTGCTGCCACAGCAAAGGTGCCAGCGGGGAAAAGTCATGCTGGTCCTCACTGCCTCCTGGAACCCCTTCAAATGCCCCAGACACTTTGGCCCTCTCTGCTTTCCTGCGGACTCTAGCCTCAAAAGGACCTTTTTTCACTCTTGGCGCCCTCCGGAGCAAAAAAGACAAACGTCCAGCTTTTGCTGCCACAGAAAAGGTGCCAGCGGTGAAAAGTGATGCTGGTCCTCACTGACTCCTGGAACCCCTTCAAATGCCCCACACAATTTGGCCCTCTCTGCTTTCCTGCGCACTCTAGCCTCAAAAGCACCTTTTTTCACTCTTGGCGCCCTTCAGAGCAAAAAAGACAAACGTCCAGCTTTTGCTGCCACAGCAAAGGTGCCAGCAGGGAAAAGTGATGCTGGTCCTCACTGCCTCCTGGAACCCCTTCAAATGCCCCAGACAATTTGGCCCTCTCTGCTTTCCTGCGCAATCTAGCCTCAATAGGACCTTTTTTCACATTCGCCGCTGTTTGGAGCAAAAAAGACAAACGCCCAGCTTTTGCTGCCACAGCAAAGGTGCCAGCGGGGAAAAGTGATGCTAGTCCTCATTGCCTCCTGGAACCCCTTCAAATGCCTCAGACAATTTGGCCCTCTCTGCTTTCCTGCGCACTCTAGCCTCAAAAGCACCTTTTTTCACTCTTTGCGCCCTTCCGAGAAAAAAAGACAAACGTCCAGCTTTTGCTGCCACATCAAAGGTGCCAGCGGGGAAAAGTAATGCTGGTCCTCACTGCCTCCTGGAACCCCTTCAAATGCCCCACACAATTTGGCCCTCTCTGCTTTCCTGCGCACTCTAGCCTCAAAAGCACCTTTTTTCACTCTTGGCGCCCTTCAGAGCAAAAAAGACAAACGTCCAGCTTTTGCTGCCACAGCAAAGGTGCCACCAGGGAAAAGTGATGCTGGTCCTCACTGCCTCCTGGAACCCCTTCAAATGCCCCAGGCAATTTGGCCCTCTCTGCTTTCCTGCGGACTCTAGCCTCAAAAGCAACTTTTTTCACCCTTGGCGCCCTCCAGAGTAAAAAAGACAAACGTCCAGCTTTTGCTGCCACAGCAAAGGTGCCAGCGGGGAAAAGTGATGCTGGTCCTCACTGTCTCCTGGAACCCCTTCAAATGCCCCAGACAATTTGGCCCTCTCTGCTTTCCTGCGCACTCCATCCTCAAAAGCACCTTTTTTCACTCTTGGCGCCCTCCGGAGCAAAAAAGACAAACGTCCCAGCTTTTGCTGCCACAGCAAAGGTGCCAGCGGGGAAAAGTGATGCTGGTCCTCACTGCCTCCTGGAACCCCTTCAAATGCCCCAGACAATTTGGTCCTCTCTGCTTTCCTGCGCACTCTAGCCTCAAAAGCACCTTTTTTCACTCTTGGCGCCCTCCGGAGCAAAAAAGACAAACGTCCAGCTTTTGCTGCCACAGCAAAGGTGCCAGCGGGGAAAAGTGATGCTGGTCCTCACTGCCTCCTGGAACCCCTTCAAATGCCCCAGACAATTTGGTCCTCTCTGCTTCCTGCGCACTATAGCCTCAAAAGCACCTTTTTTCACTTTCGCCGCTGTTTGGAGCAAAAAAGACAAACGTCCAGCTTTTGCTGCCACAGCAAAGGTGCCAGCGGTGAAAAGTGATGCTAGTCCTCACTGCCTCCTGGAACCCCTTCAAATGCCTCAGACAATTTGGCCCTCTCTGCTTTCCTGCGCACTCTAGCCTCAAAAGCACCTTTTTTCACTCTTTGTGCCCTTCCGAGAAAAAAAGACAAATGTCCAGCTTTTGCTGCCACAGCAAAGGTGCCAGCAGGGAAAAGTGATGCTGGTCCTCACTGACTCCTGGAACCCCTTCAAATGCCCCACACAATTTGGCCCTCTTTGCTTTCCTGCGCAATCTAGCCTCAATAGCACCTTTTTTCACATTCGCCGCTGTTTGGAGCAAAAAAGACAAACGCCCAGCTTTTGCTGCCACAGCAAAGGTGCCAGCGGGGAAAAGTGATGCTGGTCCTCACTGACTCCTGGAACCCCTTCAAATGCCCCACACAATTTGGCCCTCTCTGCTTTCCTGCGGACTCTAGCCTCAAAAGCAACTTTTTCACTCTTGGCGCCCTCCAGATTAAAAAGACAAATGTCCAGCTTTTGCTGCCACAGCAAAGGTGCCAGCGGGGAAAAGTGATGCTGGTCTCACTGTCTCCTGGAACCCCTTCAAATGCCCCAGACAATTTGGCCCTCTCTGCTTTCCTGCGCACTCTAGCCTCAAAAGCACCTTTTTTCACTCTTGGCGCCCTCCGGAGCAAAAAAGACAAACGTCCAGCTTTTGCTGCCACAGCAAAGGTGCCAGCGGGGAAAAGTCATGCTGGTCCTCACTGCCTCCTGGAACCCCTTCAAATGCCCCAGACAATTTGGTCCTCTCTGCTTTCCTGCGCACTCTAGCCTCAAAAGCACCTTTTTTCACTTTCGCCGCTGTTTGGAGCAAAAAAGACAAACGTCCAGCTTTTGCTGCCACAGCAAAGGTGCCAGCGGTGAAAAGTGATGCTAGTCCTCACTGCCTCCTGGAACCCCTTCAAATGCCTCAGACAATTTGGGCCTCTCTGCTTTCCTGCGCACTCTAGCCTGAAAAGCACCTTTTTTCACTCTTTGCGCCCTTCCGAGAAAAAAAGACAAACGTCCAGCTTTTGCTGCCACAGCAAAGGTGCCAGCGGGGAAAAGTGATGCTGGTCCTCACTGCCTCCTGGAACCCCTTCAAATGCCCCACACAATTTGGCCCTCTCTGCTTTCCTGCGCACTCTAGCCTCAAAAGCACCTTTTTTCACTCTTGGCGCCCTCCAGAGTAAAAAAGACAAACGTCCAGCTTTTGCTGCCACAGCAAAGGTGCCAGCGGGGAAAAGTCATGCTGGTCCTCACTGCCTCCTGGAACCCCTTCAAATGCCCCAGACATTTTGGCCCTCTCTGCTTCCCTGCGGACTCTAGCCTCAAAAGCACCTTTTTTCACTCTTGGCGCCCTCCGGAGCAAAAAAGACAAACGTCCAGCTTTTGCTGCCACAGCAAAGGTGCCAGCGGTGAAAAGTGATGCTAGTCCTCACTGCCTCTTGGAACCCCTTCAAATGCCCCACACAATTTGGCCCTCTCTGCTTTCCTGTGCACTATAGCCTCAAAAGTACCTTTTTTCACTCTTGGCGCCCTTCAGAGTAAAAAAGACAAACGTCCAGCTTTTGCTGCCACAGCAAAGGTGCCAGCGGGGAAAAGTGATGCTGGTCCTCACTGCCTCCTGGAACCCCTTCAAATGCCCCACACAATTTGGCCCTCTCTTCTTTCCTGCGCACTCTAGCCTCAAAAGCACCTTTTTTCACTCTTGGCGCCCTACGGAGCAAAAAGACAAACGTCCAGCTTTTGCTGCCACAGCAAAGGTGCCAGCGGGGAAAAGTGATGCTAGTCCTCATTGCCTCCTGGAACCCCTTCAAATGCCTCAGACAATTTGGCCCTCTCTGCTTTCCTGCGGACTCTAGCCTCAAAAGCGCCTTTTTTCACTCTTGGCGCCCTCCAGAGTAAAAAAGACAAACGTCCAGCTTTTGCTGCCACAGCAAAGGTGCCAGCGGGGAAAAGTCATGCTGGTCCTCACTGCCTCCTGGAACCCCTTCAAATGCCCCAGACACTTTGGCCCTCTCTGCTTTCCTGCGGACTCTAGCCTCAAAAGGACCTTTTTTCACTCTTGGCGCCCTCCGGAGCAAAAAAAGACAAACGTCCAGCTTTTGCTGCCACAGCAAAGGTGCCAGCGGTGAAAAGTGATGCTGGTCCTCACTGCCTCCTGGAACCCCTTCAAATGCCCCAGGCAATTTGGCCCTCTCTGCTTTCCTGCGCAGTCTAGCTTCAAAAGCACCTTTTTTCACTTTCGCCGCTGTTTTGAGCAAAAAAGACAAACGTCCATCTTTTGCTGCCACAGCAAAGGTGCCAGCGGGGAGAAGTGATGCTGGTCCTCACTGCCTCCTGGAACCCCTTCAAATGCCCCAGGCAATTTGGCCCTCTCTGCTTTCCTGCGCAGTCTAGCTTCAAAAGCACCTTTTTTCACTTTCGCCGCTGTTTGGAGCAAAAAAGACAAACGTCCAGCTTTTGCTGCCACAGCAAAGGTGCCAGCAGGGAAAAGTGATGCTGGTCCTCACTGCCTCCTGGAACCCCTTCAAATGCCCCACACAATTTGGCCCTCTCTGCTTTCCTGCGCAATCTAGCCTCAATAGGACCTTTTTTCACATTCGCCGCTGTTTGGAGCAAAAAAGACAAACGCCCAGCTTTTGCTGCCACAGCAAAGGTGCCAGCGGGGAAAAGTGATGCTAGTCCTCATTGCCTCCTGGAACCCCTTCAAATGCCTCAGACAATTTGGCCCTCTCTGCTTTCCTGCGCACTCTAGCCTCAAAAGCACCTTTTTTCACTCTTTGCGCCCTTCCGAGAAAAAAAGACAAACGTCCAGCTTTTGCTGCCACATCAAAGGTGCCAGCGGGGAAAAGTGATGCTGGTCCTCACTGCCTCCTGGAACCCCTTCAAATGCCCCACACAATTTGGCCCTCTCTGCTTTCCTGCGCACTCTAGCCTCAAAAGCACCTTTTTTCACTCTTGGCGCCCTTCAGAGCAAAAAAGACAAACGTCCAGCTTTTGCTGCCACAGCAAAGGTGCCACCAGGGAAAAGTGATGCTGGTCCTCACTGCCTCCTGGAACCCCTTCAAATGCCCCACACAATTTGGCCCTCTCTGCTTTCCTGCGCACTCTAGCCTCAAAAGCACCTTTTTTCACTCTTGGCGCCCTTCAGAGCAAAAAAGACAAACGTCCAGCTTTTGCTGCCACAGCAAAGGTGCCACCAGGGAAAAGTGATGCTGGTCCTCACTGCCTCCTGGAACCCCTTCAAATGCCCCAGGCAATTTGGCCCTCTCTGCTTTCCTGCGGACTCTAGCCTCAAAAGCAACTTTTTTCACCCTTGGCGCCCTCCAGAGTAAAAAAGACAAACGTCCAGCTTTTGCTGCCACAGCAAAGGTGCCAGCGGGGAAAAGTGATGCTGGTCCTCACTGTCTCCTGGAACCCCTTCAAATGCCCCAGACAATTTGGCCCTCTCTGCTTTCCTGCGCACTCCATCCTCAAAAGCACCTTTTTTCACTCTTGGCGCCCTCCGGAGAAAAAAAGACAAACGTCCAGCTTTTGCTGCCACAGCAAAGGTGCCAGCGGGGAAAAGTGATGCTGGTCCTCACTGCCTCCTGGAACCCCTTCAAATGCCCCAGACAATTTGGCCCTCTCTGCTTTCCTGCGCACTCTAGCCTCAAAAGCACCTTTTTTCACTCTTGGCGCCCTCCGGAGCAAAAAAGACAAACGTCCAGCTTTTGCTGCCACAGCAAAGGTGCCAGCGGGGAAAAGTGATGCTGGTCCTCACTGCCTCCTGGAACCCCTTCAAATGCCCCAGACAATTTGGTCCTCTCTGCTTTCCTGCGCACTATAGCCTCAAAAGCACCTTTTTTCACTTTCGGCGCTGTTTGGAGCAAAAAAGACAAACGTCCAGCTTTTGCTGCCACAGCAAAGGTGCCAGCGGGGAAAAGTGATGCTGGTCCTCACTGCCTCCTGGAACCCCTTCAAATGCCCCACACAATTTGGCCCTCTCTGCTTTCCTGCACACTCTAGCCTCAAAAGCACCTTTTTTCACTCTTGGCGCCCTCCAGAGTAAAAAAGACAAACGTCCAGCTTTTGCTGCCACAGCAAAGGTGCCAGCGGGGAAAAGTCATGCTGGTCCTCACTGCCTCCTGGAACCCCTTCAAATGCCCCAGACATTTTGGCCCTCTCTGCTTCCCTGCGGACTCTAGCCTCAAAAGCACCTTTTTTCACTCTTGGCGCCCTCCGGAGCAAAAAAGACAAACGTCCAGCTTTTGCTGCCACAGCAAAGGTGCCAGCGGTGAAAAGTGATGCTAGTCCTCACTGCCTCTTGGAACCCCTTCAAATGCCCCACACAATTTGGCCCTCTCTGCTTTCCTGTGCACTATAGCCTCAAAAGTACCTTTTTTCACTCTTGGCGCCCTTCAGAGCAAAAAAGACAAACATCCAGCTTTTGCTGCCACAGCAAAGGTGCCAGCGGGGAAAAGTGATGCTGGTCCTCACTGCCTCCTGGAACCCCTTCAAATGCCCCACACAATTTGGCCCTCTCTTCTTTCCTGCGCACTCTAGCCTCAAAAGCACCTTTTTTCACTCTTGGCGCCCTACGGAGCAAAAAAGACAAACGTCCAGCTTTTGCTGCCACAGCAAAGGTGCCAGCGGTGAAAAGTGATGCTAGTCCTCATTGCCTCCTGGAACCCCTTCAAATGCCTCAGACAATTTGGCCCTCTCTGCTTTCCTGCGGACTCTAGCCTCAAAAGCGCCTTTTTTCACTCTTGGCGCCCTCCAGAGTAAAAAAGACAAACGTCCAGCTTTTGCTGCCACAGCAAAGGTGCCAGCGGGGAAAAGTCATGCTGGTCCTCACTGCCTCCTGGAACCCCTTCAAATGCCCCAGACACTTTGGCCCTCTCTGCTTTCCTGCGGACTCTAGCCTCAAAAGGACCTTTTTTCACTCTTGGCGCCCTCCGGAGCAAAAAAGACAAACGTCCAGCTTTTGCTGCCACAGCAAAGGTGCCAGCGGTGAAAAGTGATGCTGGTCCTCACTGCCTCCTGGAACCCCTTCAAATGCCCCAGGCAATTTGGCCCTCTCTGCTTTCCTGCGCAGTCTAGCTTCAAAAGCACCTTTTTTCACTTTCGCCGCTGTTTTGAGCAAAAAAGACAAACGTCCATCTTTTGCTGCCACAGCAAAGGTGCCAGCGGGGAAAAGTCATGCTGGTCCTCACTGACTCCTGGAACCCCTTCAAATGCCCCACACAATTTGGCCCTCTCTGCTTTCCTGCGCACTCTAGCCTCAAAAGCACCTTTTTTCACTCTTGGCGCCCTCCGGAGCAAAAAAGACAAACGTCCAGCTTTTGCTGCCACAGCAAAGGTGCCAGCAGGGAAAAGTGATGCTGGTCCTCACTGCCTCCTGGAACCCCTTCAAATGCCCCACACAATTTGGCCCTCTCTGCTTTCCTGCGCAATCTAGCCTCAATAGGACCTTTTTTCACATTCGCCGCTGTTTGGAGCAAAAAAGACAAACGCCCAGCTTTTGCTGCCACAGCAAAGGTGCCAGCGGGGAAAAGTGATGCTAGTCCTCATTGCCTCCTGGAACCCCTTCAAATGCCTCAGACAATTTGGCCCTCTCTGCTTTCCTGCGCACTCTAGCCTCAAAAGCACCTTTTTTCACTCTTTGCGCCCTTCCGAGAAAAAAAGACAAACGTCCAGCTTTTGCTGCCACATCAAAGGTGCCAGCGGGGAAAAGTGATGCTGGTCCTCACTGCCTCCTGGAACCCCTTCAAATGCCCCACACAATTTGGCCCTCTCTGCTTTCCTGCGCACTCTAGCCTCAAAAGCACCTTTTTTCACTCTTGGCGCCCTTCAGAGCAAAAAAGACAAAGGTCCAGCTTTTGCTGCCACAGCAAAGGTGCCACCAGGGAAAAGTAATGCTGGTCCTCACTGTCTCCTGGAACCCCTTCAAATGCCCCAGACAATTTGGCCCTCTCTGCTTTCCTGCGCACTCCATCCTCAAAAGCACCTTTTTTCACTCTTGGCGCCCTCCGGAGCAAAAAAGACAAACGTCCAGCTTTTGCTGCCACAGCAAAGGTGCCAGCGGGGAAAAGTGATGCTGGTCCTCACTGCCTCCTGGAACCCCTTCAAATGCCCCAGACAATTTGGTCCTCTCTGCTTTCCTGCGCACTCTAGCCTCAAAAGCACCTTTTTTCACTCTTGGCGCCCTCCGGAGCAAAAAAGACAAACGTCCAGCTTTTGCTGCCACAGCAAAGGTGCCAGCGGGGAAAAGTGATGCTGGTCCTCACTGCCTCCTGGAACCCCTTCAAATGCCCCAGACAATTTGGTCCTCTCTGCTTTCCTGCGCACTATAGCCTCAAAAGCACCTTTTTTCACTTTCGCCGCTGTTTGGAGCAAAAAAGACAAACGTCCAGCTTTTGCTGCCACAGCAAAGGTGCCAGCGGTGAAAAGTGATGCTAGTCCTCACTGCCTCCTGGAACCCCTTCAAATGCCTCAGACAATTTGGGCCTCTCTGCTTTCCTGCGCACTCTAGCCTCAAAAGCACCTTTTTTCACTCTTTGCGCCCTTCCGAGAAAAAAAGACAAATGTCCAGCTTTTGCTGCCACAGCAAAGGTGCCAGCAGGGAAAAGTGATGCTGGTCCTCACTGCCTCCTGGAACCCCTTCAAATGCCCCACACAATTTGGCCCTCTTTGCTTTCCTGCGCAATCTAGCCTCAATAGCACCTTTTTTCACATTCGCCGCTGTTTGGAGCAAAAAAGACAAACGCCCAGCTTTTGCTGCCACAGCAAAGGTGCCAGCGGGGAAAAGTGATGCTGGTCCTCACTGACTCCTGGAACCCCTTCAAATGCCCCACACAATTTGGCCCTCTCTGCTTTCCTGCGGACTCTAGCCTCAAAAGCAACTTTTTTCACCCTTGGCGCCCTCCAGAGTAAAAAAGACAAACGTCCAGCTTTTGCTGCCACAGCAAAGGTGCCAGCGGGGAAAAGTGATGCTGGTCCTCACTGCCTCCTGGAACCCCTTCAAATGCCCCAGACAATTTGGCCCTCTCTGCTTTCCTGCGCACTCTAGCCTCAAAAGCACCTTTTTTCACTCTTGGCGCCCTCCGGAGCAAAAAAGACAAACGTCCAGCTTTTGCTGCCACAGCAAAGGTGCCAGCGGGGAAAAGTCATGCTGGTCCTCACTGCCTCCTGGAACCCCTTCAAATGCCCCAGACAATTTGGTCCTCTCTGCTTTCCTGCGCACTCTAGCCTCAAAAGCACCTTTTTTCACTTTCGCCGCTGTTTGGAGCAAAAAAGACAAACGTCCAGCTTTTGCTGCCACAGCAAAGGTGCCAGCGGTGAAAAGTGATGCTAGTCCTCACTGCCTCCTGGAACCCCTTCAAATGCATCAGACAATTTGGGCCTCTCTGCTTTCCTGCGCACTCTAGCCTGAAAAGCACCTTTTTTCACTCTTTGCGCCCTTCCGAGAAAAAAAGACAAACGTCCAGCTTTTGCTGCCACAGCAAAGGTGCCAGCGGGGAAAAGTGATGCTGGTCCTCACTGCCTCCTGGAACCCCTTCAAATGCCCCACACAATTTGGCCCTCTCTGCTTTCCTGCGCACTCCATCCTCAAAAGCACCTTTTTTCACTCTTGGCGCCCTCCAGAGTAAAAAAGACAAACGTCCAGCTTTTGCTGCCACAGCAAAGGTGCCAGCAGGGAAAAGTGATGCTGGTCCTCACTGCCTCCTGGAACCCCTTCAAATGCCCCACACAATTTGGCCGTCTTTGCTTTCCTGCGCAATCTAGCCTCAATAGCACCTTTTTTCACATTCGCCGCTGTTTGGAGCAAAAAAGACAAACGCCCAGCTTTTGCTGCCACAGCAAAGGTGCCAGCGGGGAAAAGTGATGCTGGTCCTCACTGACTCCTGGAACCCCTTCAAATGCCCCACACAATTTGGCCCTCTCTGCTTTCCTGCGGACTCTAGCCTCAAAAGCAACTTTTTTCACCCTTGGCGCCCTCCAGAGTAAAAAAGACAAACGTCCAGCTTTTGCTGCCACAGCAAAGGTGCCAGCGGGGAAAAGTGATGCTGGTCCTCACTGTCTCCTGGAACCCCTTCAAATGCCCCAGACAATTTGGCCCTCTCTGCTTTCCTGCGCACTCTAGCCTCAAAAGCACCTTTTTTCACTCTTGGCGCCCTCCGGAGCAAAAAAGACAAACGTCCAGCTTTTGCTGCCACAGCAAAGGTGCCAGCGGGGAAAAGTCATGCTGGTCCTCACTGCCTCCTGGAACCCCTTCAAATGCCCCAGACAATTTGGTCCTCTCTGCTTTCCTGCGCACTCTAGCCTCAAAAGCACCTTTTTTCACTTTCGCCGCTGTTTGGAGCAAAAAAGACAAACGTCCAGCTTTTGCTGCCACAGCAAAGGTGCCAGCGGTGAAAAGTGATGCTAGTCCTCACTGCCTCCTGGAACCCCTTCAAATGCCCCACACAATTTGGCCCTCTCTGCTTTCCTGCGCACTCTAGCCTGAAAAGCACCTTTTTTCACTCTTTGCGCCCTTCCGAGAAAAAAAGACAAACGTCCAGCTTTTGCTGCCACAGCAAAGGTGCCAGCGGGGAAAAGTGATGCTGGTCCTCACTGCCTCCTGGAACCCCTTCAAATGCCCCACACAATTTGGCCCTCTCTGCTTTCCTGCGCACTCTAGCCTCAAAAGCACCTTTTTTCACTCTTGGCGCCCTCCAGAGTAAAAAAGACAAACGTCCAGCTTTTGCTGCCACAGCAAAGGTGCCAGCGGGGAAAAGTCATGCTGGTCCTCACTGCCTCCTGGAACCCCTTCAAATGCCCCAGACATTTTGGCCCTCTCTGCTTCCCTGCGGACTCTAGCCTCAAAAGCACCTTTTTTCACTCTTGGCGCCCTCCGGAGCAAAAAAGACAAACGTCCAGCTTTTGCTGCCACAGCAAAGGTGCCAGCGGTGAAAAGTGATGCTAGTCCTCACTGCCTCTTGGAACCCCTTCAAATGCCCCACACAATTTGGCCCTCTCTGCTTTCCTGTGCACTATAGCCTCAAAAGTACCTTTTTTCACTCTTGGCGCCCTTCAGAGCAAAAAAGACAAACGTCCAGCTTTTGCTGCCACAGCAAAGGTGCCAGCGGGGAAAAGTGATGCTGGTCCTCACTGCCTCCTGGAACCCCTTCAAATGCCCCACACAATTTGGCCCTCTCTTCTTTCCTGCGCACTCTAGCCTCAAAAGCACCTTTTTTCACTCTTGGCGCCCTACGGAGCAAAAAAGACAAACGTCCAGCTTTTGCTGCCACAGCAAAGGTGCCAGCGGTGAAAAGTGATGCTAGTCCTTATTGCCTCCTGGAACCCCTTCAAATGCCTCAGACAATTTGGCCCTCTCTGCTTTCCTGCGGACTCTAGCCTCAAAAGCGCATTTTTCACTCTTGGCGCCCTCCAGAGTAAAAAAGACAAACGTCCAGCTTTTGCTGCCACAGCAAAGGTGCCAGCGGGGAAAAGTCATGCTGGTCCTCACTGCCTCCTGGAACCCCTTCAAATGCCCCAGACACTTTGGCCCTCTCTGCTTTCCTGCGGACTCTAGCCTCAAAAGGACCTTTTTTCACTCTTGGCGCCCTCCGGAGCAAAAAAGACAAACGTCCAGCTTTTGCTGCCACAGCAAAGGTGCCAGCGGTGAAAAGTGATGCTGGTCCTCACTGCCTCCTGGAACCCCTTCAAATGCCCCAGGCAATTTGGCCCTCTCTGCTTTCCTGCGCAGTCTAGCTTCAAAAGCACCTTTTTTCACTTTCGCCGCTGTTTTGAGCAAAAAAGACAAACGTCCATCTTTTGCTGCCACAGCAAAGGTGCCAGCGGGGAGAAGTGATGCTGGTCCTCACTGACTCCTGGAACCCCTTCAAATGCCCCACACAATTTGGCCCTCTCTGCTTTCCTGCGCACTCTAGCCTCAAAAGCACCTTTTTTCACTCTTGGCGCCCTTCAGAGCAAAAAAGACAAACGTCCAGCTTTTGCTGCCACAGCAAAGGTGCCAGCGGGGAAAAGTGATGCTGGTCCTCACTGTCTCCTGGAACCCCTTCAAATGCCCCAGACAATTTGGCCCTCTCTGCTTTCCTGCGCACTCCATCCTCAAAAGCACCTTTTTTCACTCTTGGCGCCCTCCGGAGCAAAAAAGACAAACGTCCAGCTTTTGCTGCCACAGCAAAGGTGCCAGCGGGGAAAAGTGATGCTGGTCCTCACTGCCTCCTGGAACCCCTTCAAATGCCCCAGACAATTTGGTCCTCTCTGCTTTCCTGCGCACTCTAGCCTCAAAAGCACCTTTTTTCACTCTTGGCGCCCTCCGGAGCAAAAAAGACAAACGTCCAGCTTTTGCTGCCACAGCAAAGGTGCCAGCGGGGAAAAGTGATGCTGGTCCTCACTGCCTCCTGGAACCCCTTCAAATGCCCCAGACAATTTGGTCCTCTCTGCTTTCCTGCGCACTATAGCCTCAAAAGCACCTTTTTTCACTTTCGCCGCTGTTTGGAGCAAAAAAGACAAACGTCCAGCTTTTGCTGCCACAGCAAAGGTGCCAGCGGTGAAAAGTGATGCTAGTCCTCACTGCCTCCTGGAACCCCTTAAAATGCCTCAGACAATTTGGGCCTCTCTGCTTTCCTGCGCACTCTAGCCTCAAAAGCACCTTTTTTCACTCTTTGCGCCCTTCCGAGAAAAAAAGACAAACGTCCAGCTTTTGCTGCCACAGCAAAAGTGCCAGCGGGGAAAAGTGATGCTGGTCCTCACTGCCTCCTGGAACCCCTTCAAATGCCCCACACAATTTGGCCCTCTCTGCTTTCCTGTGCACTCTAGCCTCAAAAGTACCTTTTTTCACTCTTGGCGCCCTTCAGAGCAAAAAAGACAAACGTCCAGCTTTTGCTGCCACAGCAAAGGTGCCAGCGGGGAAAAGTGATGCTGGTCCTCACTGCCTCCTGGAACCCCTTCAAATGCCCCACACAATTTGGCCCTCTCTGCTTTCCTGCGCACTCTAGCCTCAAAAGCACCTTTTTTCACTTTCGCCGCTGTTTGGAGCAAAAAAGACAAACGTCCAGCTTTTGCTGCCACAGCAAAGGTGCCAGCGGTGAAAAGTGATGCTAGTCCTCATTGCCTCCTTGAACCCCTTCAAATGCCTCAGACAATTTGGCCCTCTCTGCTTTCCTGCGCACTCTAGCCTCAAAAGCACCTTTTTTCACTCTTTGCGCCCTTCCGAGAAAAAAAGACAAACGTCCAGCTTTTGCTGCCACAGCAAAGGTGCCAGCGGGGAAAAGTGATGCTGGTCCTCACTGCCTCCTGGAACCCCTTCAAATGCCCCACACAATTTGGCCCTCTCTGCTTTCCTGCGTAGTCTAGCTTCAAAAGCACCTTTTTTCACTTTCGCCGCTCTTTTGAGCAAAAAAGACAAACGTCCAGCTTTTGCTGCCACAGCAAAGGTGCCAGCGGGGAGAAGTGATGCTGGTCCTCACTGCCTCCTGGAACCCCTTCAAATGCCCCACACAATTTGGCCCTCTCTGCTTTCCTGTGCACTATAGCCTCAAAAGAACCTTTTTTCACTTTCGCCGCTGTTAGGAGCAAAAAAGACAAACGTCCAGCTTTTGCTGCCACAGCAAAGGTGCCAGCGGGGAAAAGTGATGCTGGTCCTCACTGCCTCCTGGAACCCCTTCAAATGCCCCACACAATTTGGCCCTCTTTGCTTTCCTGCGGACTCTAGCCTCAAAAGCAACTTTTTTCAACCTTGGCGCCCTCCAGAGTAAAAAAGACAAACGTCCAGCTTTTGCTGCCACAGCAAAGATGCCAGCGGGGAAAAGTGATGCTGGTCCTCACTGTCTCCTGGAACCCCTTCAAATGCCCCAGACAATTTGGCCCTCTCTGCTTTCCTGCGCACTCCATCCTCAAAAGCACCTTTTTTCACTCTTGGCGCCCTCCGGAGCAAAAAAGACAAACGTCCAGCTTTTGCTGCCACAGCAAAGGTGCCAGCGGGGAAAAGTGATGCTGGTCCTCACTGCCTCCTGGAACCCCTTCAAATGCCCCAGACAATTTGGTCCTCTCTGCTTTCCTGCGCACTCTAGCCTCAAAAGCACCTTTTTTCACTCTTGGCGCCCTCCGGAGCAAAAAAGACAAACGTCCAGCTTTTGCTGCCACAGCAAAGGTGCCAGCGGGGAAAAGTGATGCTGGTCCTCACTGCCTCCTGGAACCCCTTCAAATGCCCCAGACAATTTGGTCCTCTCTGCTTTCCTGCGCACTATAGCCTCAAAAGCACCTTTTTTCACTTTCGCCGCTATTTGGGGCAAAAAAGACAAACGTCCAGCTTTTGCTGCCACAGCAAAGGTGCCAGCGGTGAAAAGTGATGCTAGTCCTCACTGCCTCCTGGAACCCCTTCAAATGCCTCAGACAATTTGGCCCTCTCTGCTTTCCTGCGCACTCTAGCCTCAAAAGCACCTTTTTTCACTCTTTGCGCCCTTCCGAGAAAAAAAGACAAACGTCCATCTTTTGCTGCCACAGCAAAAGTGCCAGCGGGGAGAAGTGATGCTGGTCCTCACTGCCTCCTGGAACCCCTTCAAATGCCCCACACAATTTGGCCCTCTCTGCTTTCCTGTGCACTCTAGCCTCAAAAGTACCTTTTTTCACTCTTGGCGCCCTTCAGAGCAAAAAAGACAAACGTCCAGCTTTTGCTGCCACAGCAAAGGTGCCAGCGGGGAAAAGTGATGCTGGTCCTCACTGCCTCCTGGAACCCCTTCAAATGCCCCACACAATTTGGTCCTCTCTGCTTTCCTGCGCACTCTAGCCTCAAAAGCACCTTTTTTCACTTTCGCCGCTGTTTGGAGCAAAAAAGACGAACGTCCAGCTTTTGCTGCCACAGCAAAGGTGCCAGCGGGGAAAAGTGATGCTAGTCCTCATTGCCTCCTGGAACCCCTTCAAATGCCTCAGACAATTTAGCCCTCTCTGCTTTTCTGCGCACTCTAGCCTCAAAAGCACCTTTTTTCATTCTTTGCGCCCTTCCGAGAAAAAAAGACAAACGTCCAGCTTTTGCTGCCACAGCAAAGGTGCCAGCGGGGAAAAGTGATGCTGGTCCTCACTGCCTCCTGGAACCCCTTCAAATGCCTCAGACAATTTGGCCCTCTCTGCTTTCCTGCGCACTCTAGCCTCAAAAGCACCTTTTTTCACTTTCGCCGCTCTTTTGAGCAAAAAAGACAAACGTCCAGCTTTTGCTGCCACAGCAAAGGTGCCAGCGGGGAGAAGTGATGCTGGTCCTCACTGCCTCCTGGAACCCCTTCAAATGCCCCACACAATTTGGCCCTCTCTGCTTTCCTGTGCACTATAGCCTCAAAAGCACCTTTTTTCACTTTCGCCGCTGTTAGGAGCAAAAAAGACAAACGTCCAGCTTTTGCTGCCACAGCAAAGGTGCCAGCGGTGAAAAGTGATGCTGGTCCTCACTGCCTCCTGGAACCCCTTCAAATGCCCCACACAATTTGGCCCTCTCTGCTTTCCTGCGCACTCTATCCTCAAAAGCACCTTTTTTCACTCTTGGCGCCCTCCGGAGCAAAAAAGACAAACGTCCAGCTTTTGCTGCCACAGCAAAGGTGCCAGCGGGGAAAAGTGATGCTGGTCCTCACTGCCTCCTGGAACCCCTTCAAATGCCCCAGACAATTTGGTCCTCTCTGCTTTCCTGCGCACTCTAGCCTCAAAAGCACCTTTTTTCACTTTCGCCGCTGTTTGGAGCAAAAAAGACAAACGTCCAGCTTTTGCTGCCACAGCAAAGGTGCCAGCGGTGAAAAGTGATGCTAGTCCTCACTGCCTCCTGGAACCCCTTCAAATGCCTCAGACAATTTGGGCCTCTCTGCTTTCCTGCGCACTCTAGCCTCAAAAGCACCTTTTTTCACTCTTGGCGCCCTTCCGAGAAAAAAAGACAAACGTCCAGCTTTTGCTGCCACAGCAAAGGTGCCAGCGGGGAAAAGTGATGCTGGTCCTCACTGCCTCCTGGAAGCCCTTCAAATGCCCCACACAATTTGGCCCTCTCTGCTTTCCTGCGGACTCTATCATCAAAAGCACCTTTTTTCACTCTTGGCGCCCTCCAGAGTAAAAAAGACAAACGTCCAGCTTTTGCTGCCACAGCAAAGGTGCCAGCGGGGAAAAGTCATGCTGGTCCTCACTGCCTCCTGGAACCCCTTCAAATGCCCCACACAATTTGGTCCTCTCTGCTTTCCTGCGCACTCTAGCCTCAAAAGCACCTTTTTTCACTTTCGCCGCTGTTTGGAGCAAAAAAGACAAACGTCCAGCTTTTGCTGCCACAGCAAAGGTGCCAGCGGTGAAAAGTGATGCTAGTCCTCACTGCCTCCTGGAACCCCTTCAAATGCCTCAGACAATTTGGGCCTCTCTGCTTTCCTGCGCACTCTAGCCTCAAAAGCACCTTTTTTCACTCTTTGCGCCCTTCCGAGAAAAAAAGACAAACGTCCAGCTTTTGCTGCCACAGCAAAGGTGCCAGCGGGGAAAAGTGATGCTGGTCCTCACTGCCTCCTGGAACCCCTTCAAATGCCCCACACAATTTGGCCCTCTCTGCTTTCCTGCGGACTCTATCATCAAAAGCACCTTTTTTCACTCTTGGCGCCCTCCAGAGTAAAAAAGACAAACGTCCAGCTTTTGCTGCCACAGCAAAGGTGCCAGCGGGGAAAAGTCATGCTGGTCCTCACTGCCTCCTGGAACCCCTTCAAATGCCCCAGACATTTTGGCCCTCTCTGCTTTCCTGCGCACTCTAGCCTCAAAAGCACCTTTTTTCACTCTTGGCGCCCTCCGGAACAAAAAAGACAAACGTCCAGCTTTTGCTGCCACAGCAAAGGTGCCAGCGGTGAAAAGTGATGCTAATCCTCACTGCCTCCTGGAACCCCTTCAAATGCCCCACACAATTTGGCCCTCTCTGCTTTCCTGCGTAGTCTAGCTTCAAAAGCACCTTTTTTCACTTTCGCCGCTGTTTTGAGCAAAAAAGACAAACGTCCAGCTTTTGCTGCCACAGCAAAAGTGCCAGCGGGGAGAAGTGATGCTGGTCCTCACTGCCTCTTGGAACCCCTTCAAATGCCCCACACAATTTGGCCCTCTCTGCTTTCCTGTGCACTATAGCCTCAAAAGTACCTTTTTTCACTCTTGGCGCCCTTCAGAGCAAAAAAGACAAACGTCCAGCTTTTGCTGCCACAGCAAAGGTGCCAGCGGGGAAAAGTGATGCTGGTCCTCACTGCCTCCTGGAACCCCTTCAAATGCCCCAGACAATTTTGTACTCTCTGCTTTCCTGCGCACTCTAGCCTCAAAAGCACCTTTTTTCACTCTTGGCGCCCTCCGGAGCAAAAAAGACAAACGTCCAGCTTTTGCTGCCACAGCAAAGGTGCCAGCGGGGAAAAGTGATGCTGGTCCTCACTGCCTCCTGGAACCCCTTCAAATGCCCCAGGCAATTTGGTCCTCTCATCTTTCCTGCGCACTCTAGCCTCAAAAGCACCTTTTTTCACTTTCGCCGCTGTTTGGAGCAAAAAAGACAAACGTCCAGCTTTTGCTGCCACAGCAAAGGTGCCAGCGGTGAAAAGTGATGCTAGTCCTCATTGCCTCCTGGAACCCCTTCAAATGCCTCAGACAATTTGGCCCTCTCTGCTTTCCTGCGGACTCTAGCCTCAAAAGCGCCTTTTTTCACTCTTGGCGCCCTCCAGAGTAAAAAAGACAAACGTCCAGCTTTTGCTGCCACAGCAAAGGTGCCAGCGGGGAAAAGTCATGCTGGTCCTCACTGCCTCCTGGAACCCCTTCAAATGCCCCAGACACTTTGGCCCTCTCTGCTTTCCTGCGGACTCTAGCCTCAAAAGGACCTTTTTTCACTCTTGGCGCCCTCCGGAGCAAAAAAGACAAACGTCCAGCTTTTGCTGCCACAGCAAAGGTGCCAGCGGTGAAAAGTGATGCTGGTCCTCACTGCCTCCTGGAACCCCTTCAAATGCCCCAGACAATTTGGCCCTCTCTGCTTTCCTGCGCAGTCTAGCCTCAATAGCACCTTTTTTCACTTTCGCCGCTGTTTGGAGCAAAAAAGACAAACGCCCAGCTTTTGCTGCCACAGCAAAGGTGCCAGCGGGGAAAAGTGATGCTGGTCCTCACTGACTCCTGGAACCCCTTCAAATGCCCCACACAATTTGGCCCTCTCTGCTTTCCTGCGGACTCTAGCCTCAAAAGCAACTTTTTTCACCCTTCGCGCCCTCCAGAGTAAAAAAGACAAACGTCCAGCTTTTGCTGCCACAGCAAAGGTGCCAGCGGGGAAAAGTGATGCTGGTCCTCACTGTCTCCTGGAACCCCTTCAAATGCCCCAGACAATTTGGCCCTCTCTGCTTTCCTGCGCACTCCATCCTCAAAAGCACCTTTTTTCACTCTTGGCGCCCTCCGGAGCAAAAAAGACAAACGTCCAGCTTTTGCTGCCACAGCAAAGGTGCCAGCGGGGAAAAGTCATGCTGGTCCTCACTGCCTCCTGGAACCCCTTCAAATGCCCCAGACAATTTGGTCCTCTCTGCTTTCCTGCGCACTCTAGCCTCAAAAGCACCTTTTTTCACTCTTGGCGCCCTCCGGAGCAAAAAAGACAAACGTCCAGCTTTTGCTGCCACAGCAAAGGTGCCAGCGGTGAAAAGTGATGCTAGTCCTCACTGCCTCCTGGAACCCCTTCAAATGCCTCAGACAATTTGGCCCTCTCTGCTTTCCTGCGCACTCTAGCCTCAAAAGCACCTTTTTTCACTCTTTGCGCCCTTCCGAGAAAAAAAGACAAACGTCCAGCTTTTGCTGCCACAGCAAAAGTGCCAGCGGGGAGAAGTGATGCTGGTCCTCACTGCCTCCTGGAACCCCTTCAAATGCCCCACACAATTTGGCCCTCTCTGCTTTCCTGTGCACTCTAGCCTCAAAAGTACCTTTTTTCACTCTTGGCGCCCTACGGAGCAAAAAAGACAAACGTCCAGCTTTTGCTGCCACAGCAAAGGTGCCAGCGGGGAAAAGTGATGCTGGTCCTCACTGCCTCCTGGAACCCCTTCAAATGCCCCACACAATTTGGCCCTCTCTGCTTTCCTGCGCACTCTAGCCTCAAAAGCACCTTTTTTCACTTTCGCCGCTGTTTGGAGCAAAAAAGACAAACGTCCAGCTTTTGCTGCCACAGCAAAGGTGCCAGCGGTGAAAAGTGATGCTAGTCCTCATTGCCTCCTGGAACCCCTTCAAATGCCTCAGACAATTTGGGCCTCTCTGCTTTCCTGCGCACTCTAGCCTCAAAAGCACCTTTTTTCACTCTTTGCGCCCTTCCGAGAAAAAAAGACAAACGTCCAGCTTTTGCTGCCACAGCAAAGGTGCCAGCGGGGAAAAGTGATGCTGGTCCTCACTGCGTCCTGGAACCCCTTCAAATGCCCCACACAATTTGGCCCTCTCTGCTTTCCTGCGTAGTCTAGCTTCAAAAGCACCTTTTTTCACTTTCGCCGCTCTTTTGAGCAAAAAAGACAAACGTCCAGCTTTTGCTGCCACAGCAAAGGTGCCAGCGGGGAGAAGTGATGCTGGTCCTCACTGCCTCCTGGAACCCCTTCAAATGCCCCACACAATTTGGCCCTCTCTGCTTTCCTGTGCACTATAGCCTCAAAAGAACCTTTTTTCACTTTCGCCGCTGTTAGGAGCAAAAAAGACAAACGTCCAGCTTTTGCTGCCACAGCAAAGGTGCCAGCGGGGAAAAGTGATGCTGGTCCTCACTGCCTCCTGGAACCCCTTCAAATGCCCCACACAATTTGGCCCTCTCTGCTTTCCTGCGGACTCTAGCCTCAAAAGCAACTTTTTTCAACCTTGGCGCCCTCCGGAGCAAAAAAGACAAACGTCCAGCTTTTGCTGCCACAGCAAAGATGCCAGCGGGGAAAAGTGATGCTGGTCCTCACTGTCTCCTGGAACCCCTTCAAATGCCCCAGACAATTTGGCCCTCTCTGCTTTCCTGCGCACTCCATCCTCAAAAGCACCTTTTTTCACTCTTGGCGCCCTCCGGAGCAAAAAAGACAAACGTCCAGCTTTTGCTGCCACAGCAAAGGTGCCAGCGGGGAAAAGTGATGCTGGTCCTCACTGCCTCCTGGAACCCCTTCAAATGCCCCAGACAATTTGGTCCTCTCTGCTTTCCTGCGGACTCTAGCCTCAAAAGAACATTTTTTCAATCTTGGCGCCCTCCGGAGCAAAAAAGACAAACGTCCAGCTTTTGCTGCCACAGCAAAGGTGCCAGCGGGTAAAAGTGATGCTGGTCCTCACTGCCTCCTGGAACCCCTTCAAATGCCCCAGACAATTTGGTCCTCTCTGCTTTCCTGCGCACTATAGCCTCAAAAGCACCTTTTTTCACTTTCGGCGCTGTTTGGAGCAAAAAAGACAAACGTCCAGCTTTTGCTGCCACAGCAAAGGTGCCAGCGGTGAAAAGTGATGCTAGTCCTCACTGCCTCCTGGAACCCCTTCAAATGCCTCAGACAATTTGGGCCTCTCTGCTTTCCTGCGCACTCTAGCCTCAAAAGCACCTTTTTTCACTCTTTGCGCCCTTCCGAGAAAAAAAGACAAACGTCCAGCTTTTGCTGCCACAGCAAAAGTGCCAGCGGGGAGAAGTGATGCTGGTCCTCACTGCCTCCTGGAACCCCTTCAAATGCCCCACACAATTTGGCCCTCTCTGCTTTCCTGTGCACTCTAGCCTCAAAAGTACCTTTTTTCACTCTTGGCGCCCTTCAGAGCAAAAAAGACAAACGTCCAGTTTTTGCTGCCACAGCAAAGGTGCCAGCGGGGAAAAGTGATGCTGGTCCTCACTGCCTCCTGGAACCCCTTCAAATGCCCCACACAATTTGGCCCTCTCTGCTTTCCTGCGCACTCTAGCCTCAAAAGCACCTTTTTTCAATTTCGCCGCTGTTTGGAGCAAAAAAGACAAACGTCCAGCTTTTGCTGCCACAGCAAAGGTGCCAGCGGGGAAAAGTGATGCTAGTCCTCATTGCCTCCTGGAACCCCTTCAAATGCCTCAGACAATTTGGCCCTCTCTGCTTTCCTGCGCACTCTAGCCTCAAAAGCACCTTTTTTCACTCTTTGCGCCCTTCCGAGAAAAAAAGACAAACGTCCAGCTTTTGCTGCCACAGCAAAGGTGCCAGCGGGGAAAAGTGATGCTGGTCCTCACTGCCTCCTGGAACCCCTTCAAATGCCCCACACAATTTGGCCCTCTCTGCTTTCCTGCGTAGTCTAGCTTCAAAAGCACCTTTTTTCACTTTCGCCGCTCTTTTGAGCAAAAAAGACAAACGTCCAGCTTTTGCTGCCACAGCAAAGGTGCCAGCGGCTAGAAGTGATGCTGGTCCTCACTGCCTCCTGGAACCCCTTCAAATGCCCCACACAATTTGGCCCTCTCTGCTTTCCTGTGCACTATAACCTCAAAAGAACCTTTTTTCACTTTCGCCGCTGTTAGGAGCAAAAAAGACAAACGTCCAGCTTTTGCTGCCACAGCAAAGGTGCCAGCGGTGAAAAGTGATGCTGGTCCTCACTGCCTCCTGGAACCCCTTCAAATGCCCCACACAATTTGGCCCTATCTGCTTTCCTGCTCACTCTATCCTCAAAAGCACCTTTTTTCACTTTCGCCGCTGTTTGGAGCAAAAAAGACAAACGTCCAGCTTTTGCTGCCACAGCAAAGGTGCCAGCGGGGAAAAGTGATGCTGGTCCTCACTGCCTCCTGGAACCCCTTCAAATGCCCCAGGCAATTTGATCCTCTCATCTTTCCTGCGCACTCTAGCCTCAAAAGCACCTTTTTTCACTTTCGCCGCTGTTTGGAGCAAAAAAGACAAACGCCCAGCTTTTGCTGCCACAGCAAAGGTGCCAGCGGTGAAAAGTGATGCTAGTCCTCATTGCCTCCTGGAACCCCTTCAAATGCCTCAGACAATTTGGCCCTCTCTGCTTTCCTGCGCACTCTAGCCTCAAAAGCACCTTTTTTCACTCTTGGCGCCCTTCCGAGAAAAAAAGACAAACGTCCAGCTTTTGCTGCCACAGCAAAGATGCCAGCGGGGAAAAGTGATGCTGGTCCTCACTGCCTCCTGGAACCCCTTCAAATGCCCCACACAATTTGGCCCTCTCTGCTTTCCTGCGCAATCTAGCCTCAATAGCACCTTTTTTCACTTTCGCCGCTGTTTGGAGCAAAAAAGACAAACGCCCAGCTTTTGCTGCCACAGCAAAGGTGCCAGCGGGGAAAAGTGATGCTGGTCCTCACTGCCTCCTGGAACCCCTTCAAATGCCCCAGGCAATTTGGCCCTCTCTGCTTTCCTGCGGACTCTAGCCTCAAAAGCAACTTTTTTCACCCTTGGCTCCCTCCAGAGTAAAAAAGACAAACGTCCAGCTTTTGCTGCCACAGCAAAGGTGCCAGCGGGGAAAAGTCAAGCTGGTCCTCACTGCCTCCTGGAACCCCTTCAAATGCCCCAGACAATTTGGCCCTCTCTGCTTCCCTGCGGACTCTATCCTCAAAAGCACCTTTTTTCACTTTCGCCGCTGTTTGGAGCAAAAAAGACAAACGCCCAGCTTTTGCTGCCACAGCAAAGGTGCCAGCGGTGAAAAGTGATGCTAGTCCTCACTGCCTCTTGGAACCCCTTCAAATGCCTCAGGCAATTTGGCCCTCTCTGCTTTCCTGCGCACTCTAGCCTCAAAAGCACCTTTTTTCACTCTTTGCGCCCTTCCGAGAAAAAAAGACAAACGTCCAGCTTTTGCTGCCACAGCAAAGGTGCCAGCGGTGAAAAGTGATGCTAGTCCTCACTGCCTCCTGGAACCCCTTCAAATGCCCCACACAATTTGGCCCTCTCTGCTTTCCTGCGGACTCTAGCCTCAAAAGCGCCTTTTTTCACTCTTGGCGCCCTCCAGAGTAAAAAAGACAAACGTCCAGCTTTTGCTGCCACAGCAAAGGTGCCAGCGGGGAAAAGTCATGCTGGTCCTCACTGCCTCCTGGAACCCCTTCAAATGCCCATCACAATTTGGCCCTCTCTGCTTTCCTGCGGACTCTAGCCTCAAAAGCACATTTTTTCACTTTTGGCGCCCTCCGGAGCAAAAAAGACAAACGTCCAGCTTTTGCTGCCACAGCAAAGGTGCCAGCGGGGAAAAGTGATGCTGGTCCTCACTGCCTCCTGGAACCCCTTCAAATGCCCCACACAATTTGGCCCTCTCTGCTTTCCTGCGTAGTCTAGCTTCAAAAGCACCTTTTTTCACTTTCGCCGCTGTTAGGAGCAAAAAAGACAAACGTCCAGCTTTTGCTGCCACAGCAAAGGTGCCAGCGGGGAGAAGTGATGCTGGTCCTCACTGCCTCCTGGAACCCCTTCAAATGCCCCACACAATTTGGCCCTCTCTGCTTTCCTGTGCACTATAGCCTCAAAAGCACCTTTTTTCACTCTTGGCGCCCTTCAGAGCAAAAAAGATAAACGTCCAGCTTTTGCTGCCACAGCAAAGGTGCCAGCGGGGAAAAGTGATGCTGGTCCTCACTGCCTCCTGGAACCCCTTCAAATGCCCCACACAATTTGGCCCTCTCTGCTTTCCTGCGCACTCTAGCCTCAAAAGCACCTTTTTTCACTCTTGGCGCCCTCCGGAGCAAAAAAGACAAACGTCCAGCTTTTGCTGCCACAGCAAAGGTGCCAGCGGGGAAAAGTCATGCTGGTCCTCACTGCCTCCTGGAACCCCTTCAAATGCCCGAGGCAATTTGGTCCTCTCATCTTCCCTGCGCACTCTAGCCTCAAAAGCAGCTTTTTTCACTTTCGCCGCTGTTTGGAGCAAAAAAGACAAACGTCCAGCTTTTGCTGCCACAGCAAAGTTGCCAGCGGTGAAAAGTGATGCTAGTCCTCATTGCCTCCTGGAACCCCTTCAAATGCCTCAGACAATTTGGCCCTCTCTGCTTTCCTGCGCACTATAGCCTCAAAAGCCCCTTTTTTCACTCTTTGCGCCCTTCCGAGAAAAAAAGACAAACGTCCAGCTTTTGCTGCCACAGCAAACGTGCCAGCGGGGAAAAGTGATGCTGGTCCTCACTGCCTCCTGGAACCCCTTCAAATGCCCCAGACAATTTGGCCCTCTCTGCTTTCCTGCACACTCTAGCCTCAAAAGCACCTTTTTTCACTCTTGGCGCCCTCCAGAGCAAAAAAGACAAACGTCCAGCTTTTGCTGCCACAGCAAAGGTGCCAGCGGGGAAAAGTGATGCTGGTCCTCACTGCCTCCTGGAACCCCTTCAAATGTCCCACACAATTTGGCCCTCTCTGCTTTCCTGCGCAATCTAGCCTCAATAGCACCTTTTTTCACTTTCGCCGCTGTTTGGAGCAAAAAAGACAAACGCCCAGCTTTTGCTGCCACAGCAAAGGTGCCAGCGGGGAAAAGTCATGCTGGTCCTCACTGACTCCTGGAACCCCTTCAAATGCCCCACGCAATTTGGCCCTCTCTGCTTTCCTGCGCAATCAAGCCTCAATAGCACCTTTTTTCACTTTCGCCGCTGTTTGGAGCAAAAAAGACAAACGCCCAGCTTTTGCTGCCACAGCAAAGGTGCCAGCGGGAAAAAGTCACGCTGGTCCTCACTACCTCCTGGAACCCCTTCAAATGCCCCACACAATTTGGCCCTCTCTGCTTCCCTGCGGACTCTAGCCTCAAAAGCACCTTTTTTCAATCTTGGCGCCCTACGGAGCAAAAAAGACAAACGTCCAGCTTTTGCTGCCACAGCAAAGGTGCCAGCGGGGAAAAGTCATGCTGGTTCTCCATGCCTCCTGGAACCCCTTCAAATGCCCCACACAATTTGGCCCTCTCTGCTTTCCTGCGCACTCTAGCATCAAAAGCACCTTTTTTCACTTTCGCCGCTGTTTGGAGCAAAAAAGAGAAACGCCCAGCTTTTGCTGCCAGAGCAAAGGTGCCAGCGGGGAAAAGTGATGCTGGTCCTCACTGCCTCCTGGAACCCCTTCAAATGCCCCAGACAATTTGGTCCTCTCTGCTTTCCTGCGCACTCTAGCCTCAAAAGCACCTTTTTTCACTTTCGCCGCTGTTTGGAGCAAAAAAGACAAACGTCCAGCATTTGCTGCCACAGCAAAGGTGCCAGCGGGGAAAAGTGATGCTAATCCTCACTGCCTCCTGGAACCCCTTCAAATGCCTAAGACAATTTGGCCCACTCTGCTTTCCTGCGCACTCTAGCCTCAAAAGCAACTTTTTTCACTCTTTGCGCCCTTCCGAGAAGAAAAGACAAACGTCCAGCTTTTGCTGCCACAGCAAAGGTGCCAGCGGGGAAAAGTGATGCTGGTCCTCACTGCCTCCTGGAACCCCTTCAAATGCCCCACACAATTTGGCCCTCTCTGCTTTCCTGCGCACTCTAGCCTCAAAAGCACCTTTTTTCACTCTTGGCGCCCTACGGAGCAAAAAAGACAAACGTCCAGCTTTTGCTGCCACAGCAAAGGTGCCAGCGGGGAAAAGTGATGCTGGTCCTCACTGCCTCCTGGAACCCCTTCAAATGCCCCACACAATTTGGCCCTCTCTGCTTTCCTGCGCACTCTAGCCTCAAAAGCACCTTTTTTCACTTTCGCCGCTGTTTGGAGCAAAAAAGACAAACGTCCAGCTTTTGCTGCCACAGCAAAGGTGCCAGTGGGGAAAAGTCATGCTGGTCCTCACTGCCTCCTGGAACCCCTTCAAATGCCCCACACAATTTGGTCCTCTCTGCTTTCCTGCGCACTATAGCCTCAAAAGCACCTTTTTTCACTCTTTACGCCCTTCAGAGCAAAAAAGACAAACGTCCAGCTTTTGCTGCCACAGCAAAGGTGCCAGCGGGGAAAAGTGATGCTGGTCCTCACTGCCTCCTGGAACCCCTTCAAATGCCCCACACAATTTGGCCCTCTCTGCTTTCCTGCGCAATCAAGCCTCAATAGCACCTTTTTTCACTTTCGCCGCTGTTTGGAGAAAAAAGACAAACGCCCAGCTTTTGCTGCCACAGCAAAGGTGCCAGCGGGAAAAAGTCATGCTAGTCCTCACTGCCTCCTGGAACCCCTTCAAATGCCCCAGACAATTTGGCCCTCTCTGCTTTCCTGCACACTCTAGCCTCAAAAGCACCTTTTTTCACTTTCGCCGCTGTTTGGAGCAAAAAAGACAAACGTCCAGCATTTGCTGCCACAGCAAAGGTGCCAGCGGTGAAAAGTGATGCTAATCCTCACTGCCTCCTGGAACCCCTTCAAATGCCTCAGACAATTTGGCCCACTCTGCTTTCCTGCGCACTCTAGCCTCAAAAGCACCATTTTTCACTCTTTGCGCCCTTCCGAGAAGAAAAGACAAACGTCCAGCTTTTGCTGCCACAGCAAAGGTGCCAGCGGGGAAAAGTCATGCTGGTCCTCACTGCCTCCTGGAACCCCTTCAAATGCCCCACACAATTTGGCCCTCTCTGCTTTCCTGCGCACTCTAGCCTCAAAAGCACCTTTTTTCACTCTTGGCGCCCTTCAGAGCAAAAAAGACAAACGTCCAGCTTTTGCTGCCACAGCAAAGGTGCCAGCGGGGAAAAGTGATGCTGGTCCTCACTGCCTCCTGGAACCCCTTCAAATGCCCCACACAATTTGGCCCTCTCTGCTTTCCTGCGCACTCTAGCCTCAAAAGCACCTTTTTTCACTTTCGCCGCTGTTCGGAGCAAAAAAGACAAACGTCCAGCTTTTGCTGCCACAGCAAAGGTGCCAGCGGGGAAAAGTCATGCTGGTCCTCACTGCCTCCTGGAACCCCTTCAAATGCCCCACACAATTTGGTCCTCTCTGCTTTCCTGCGCACTATAGCCTCAAAAGCACCTTTTTTCACTCTTTGCGCCCTCCAGAGCAAAAAAGACAAACGTCCAGCTTTTGCTGCCACAGCAAAGGTGCCAGCGGGGAAAAGTCATGCTGGTCCTCACTGACTCATGGAACCCCTTCAAATGCCCCACACAAATTGGCCCTCTCTGCTTTCCTGCGCAATCTAGCCTCAATAGCACCTTTTTTCACTTTCGGCGCTGTTTGGAGCAAAAAAGACAAACGCCCAGCTTTTGCTGCCACAGCAAAGGTGCCAGCGGGGAAAAGTGATGCTGGTCCTCACTGCCTCCTGGAACCCCTTCAAATGCCCCAGGCAATTTGGCCCTTTCTGCTTTCCTGCGGACTCTAGCCTCAAAAGCACCTTTTTTCACACTTGGCGCCCTCCAGAGTAAAAAATACAAACGTCCAGCTTTTACTGCCACAGCAAAGGTGCCAGCGGGGAAAAGTCATGCTGGTTCTCACTGCCTCCTGGAACCCCTTCAAATGCCCCACAGAATTTGGCCCTCTGATTTCCTGCGGACTCTAGGCTCAAAAGCACCTTTTTTCACTTTCGCCGCTGTTTGGAGCAAAAAAGACAAACGTCCAGCTTTTGCTGCCACAGCAAAGGTGCCAGCGGGGAAAAGTGATGCTGGTCCTCACTGCCTCCTGGAACCCCTTCAAATGCCCCAGGCATTTTGGCCCTCTCTGCTTTCCTGCGCACTCTAGCCTCAAAAGCACCTTTTTTCACTCTTGGCGCCCTCCGGAGCAAAAAAGACAAACGTCCAGCTTTTGCTGCCACAGCAAAGGTGCCAGCGGGGAAAAGTTATGCTGGTCCTCACTGACTCCTGGAACCCCTTCAAATGCCCCACACAATTTGGCCCTCTCTGCTTTCCTGCGCACTCTAGCCTCAAAAGCACCTTTTTTCACTTTCGCCGCTGTATGGAGCAAAAAAGACAAACGTCCAGCTTTTGCTGCCACAGCAAAGGTGCCAGCGGGGAAAAGTGATGCTGGTCCTCACTGCCTCCTGGAACCCCTTCAAATGCCCCACACAATTTGGCCCTCTCTGCTTTCCTGCGGACTCGAGCCTCAAAAGCGCCTTTTTTCACTCTTGGCGCCCTCCAGAGTAAAAAATACAAACGTCCAGCTTTTACTGCCACAGCAAAGGTGCCAGCGGGGAAAAGTGATGCTGGTCCTCACTGCCTCCTGGAACCCCTTCAAATGCTCCAGGCAATTTGGCCCTCTCTGCTTTCCTGCGGACTCTAGCCTCAAAAGCACCTTTTTTCACTTTCGCCGCTTTTTGTAGCAAAAAAGACAAACGTCCAGCTTTTGCTGCCACAGCAAAGGTGCCAGCGGGGAAAAGTTATGCTGGTCCTCACTGCCTCCTGGAACCCCTTCAAATGCCCCAGACAATTTGGCCCTCTCTGCTTTCCTGCGCACTCTAGCCTCAAAAGCACCTTTTTTCACTCTTGGCGCCCTCCGGAGCAAAAAAGAAAAACGTCCAGCTTTTGCTGCTACAACAATGGTGCCAGCGGGGAAAAGTGATGCTGGTCCTCACTGCCTCCTGGAATCCCTTCAAATGCCACACGCAATTTGGCCCTCTCTGCTTTCCTGCGCACTCTAGCCTCAAAAGCACCTTTTTTCACTCTTGGCGCCCTCCGGAGCAAAAAAGACAAACGTCCAGCTTTTGCTGCCACAGCAAAGGTGCCAGCGGGGAAAAGTGATGCTGGTCCTCACTGCCTCCTGGAACCCCTTCAAATGCCCCACACAATTTGGTCCTCTCTGCTTTCCTGCGTACTATAGCCTCAAAAGTACCTTTTTTCACTCTTGGCGCCCTCAAGAGTAAAAAAGACAAACGTCTAGCTTTTACTGCCACAGCAAAGGTGCCAGCGGGGAAAAGTCATGCTGGTCCTCACTGCCTCCTGGAACCCCTTCAAATGCCCCACACAATTTGGCCCTCTCTGCTTTCCTGCGCACTCTAGCCTCAAAAGCACCTTTTTTCACTGTTGGCGCCCTCCAGAGCAAAAAAGACAAACGTCCAGCTTTTGCTGCCACAGCAAAGGTGCCAGCGGGGAAAAGTCATGCTGGTCCTCACTGCCTTCTGGAACCCCTTCAAATGCCCCAGGCAATTTGGCCCTCTCTGCTTCCCTGCGGACTCTAGCCTCAAAAGAACATTTTTTCACTCTTGGCGCCCTACGGAGCAAAAAAGACAAACGTCCAGCTTTTGCTGCCACAGCAAAGGTGCCAGCGGGGAATAGTGATGCTGGTCCTCACTGACTCCTTGAACCCCTTCAAATGCCCCACACAATTTGGCCCTCTCTGCTTTCCTGCGCACTCTAGCCTCAAAAGCACCTTTTTTCACTTTCGCCGCTGTTTGGAGCAAAAAAGACAAACGTCCAGCTTTTGCTGCCACAGCAAAGGTGCCAGCGGGGAAAAGTGATGCTGGTCCTCACTGCCTCCTGGAACCCCTTCAAATGCCCCACACAATTTGGCCCTCTCTGCTTTCCTGCGGACTCTATCCTCAAAAGCAACTTTTTTCACTCTTGGCGCCCTCCAGAGTAAGAAATACAAACGTCCAGCTTTTACTGCCACAGCAAAGGTGCCAGCGGGGAAAAGTGATGCTGGTCCTCACTGCCTCCTGGAACCCCTTCAAATGCTCCAGGCAATTTGGCCCTCTCTGCTTTCCTGCGGACTCTAGCCTCAAAAGCACCTTTTTTCACTTTCGCCGCTTTTTGTAGCAAAAAAGACAAACGTCCAGCTTTTGCTGCCACAGCAAAGGTGCCAGCGGGGAAAAGTGATGCTGGTCCTCACTGCCTCCTGGAACCCCTTCAAATGCCCCAGGCATTTTGGCCCTCTCTGCTTTCCTGCGCACTCTAGCCTCAAAAGCACCTTTTTTCACTCTTGGCGCCCTCCGGAGCAAAAAAGACAAACGTCCAGCTTTTGCTGCCACAGCAAAGGTGCCAGCGGGGAAAAGTTATGCTGGTCCTCACTGACTCCTGGAACCCCTTCAAATGCCCCACACAATTTGGCCCTCTCTGCTTTCCTGCGCACTCTAGCCTCAAAAGCACCTTTTTTCACTTTCGCCGCTCTTTGGAGCAAAAAAGACAAACGTCCAGCTTTTGCTGCCACAGCAAAGGTGCCAGCGGGGAAAAGTGATGCTGGTCCTCACTGCCTCCTGGAACCCCTTCAAATGCCCCACACAATTTGGCCCTCTCTGCTTTCCTGCGGACTCGAGCCTCAAAAGCGCCTTTTTTTCACTCTTGGCGCCCTCCAGAGTAAAAAATACAAACGTCCAGCTTTTACTGCCACAGCAAAGGTGCCAGCGGGGAAAAGTGATGCTGGTCCTCACTGCCTCCTGGAACCCCTTCAAATGCTCCAGGCAATTTGGCCCTCTCTGCTTTCCTGCGGACTCTAGCCTCAAAAGCACCTTTTTTCACTTTCGCCGCTTTTTGTAGCAAAAAAGACAAACGTCCAGCTTTTGCTGCCACAGCAAAGGTGCCAGCGGGGAAAAGTTATGCTGGTCCTCACTGCCTCCTGGAACCCCTTCAAATGCCCCAGACAATTTGGCCCTCTCTGCTTTCCTGCGCACTCTAGCCTCAAAAGCACCTTTTTTCACTCTTGGCGCCCTCCGGAGCAAAAAAGAAAAACGTCCAGCTTTTGCTGCTACAACAATGGTGCCAGCGGGGAAAAGTGATGCTGGTCCTCACTGCCTCCTGGAATCCCTTCAAATGCCACACGCAATTTGGCCCTCTCTGCTTTCCTGCGCACTCTAGCCTCAAAAGCACCTTTTTTCACTCTTGGCGCCCTCCGGAGCAAAAAAGACAAACGTCCAGCTTTTGCTGCCACAGCAAAGGTGCCAGCGGGGAAAAGTGATGCTGGTCCTCACTGCCTCCTGGAACCCCTTCAAATGCCCCACACAATTTGGTCCTCTCTGCTTTCCTGCGTACTATAGCCTCAAAAGTACCTTTTTTCACTCTTGGCGCCCTCAAGAGTAAAAAAGACAAACGTCTAGCTTTTACTGCCACAGCAAAGGTGCCAGCGGGGAAAAGTCATGCTGGTCCTCACTGCCTCCTGGAACCCCTTCAAATGCCCCACACAATTTGGCCCTCTCTGCTTTCCTGCGCACTCTAGCCTCAAAAGCACCTTTTTTCACTGTTGGCGCCCTCCAGAGCAAAAAAGACAAACGTCCAGCTTTTGCTGCCACAGCAAAGGTGCCAGCGGGGAAAAGTCATGCTGGTCCTCACTGCCTTCTGGAACCCCTTCAAATGCCCCAGGCAATTTGGCCCTCTCTGCTTCCCTGCGGACTCTAGCCTCAAAAGAACATTTTTTCACTCTTGGCGCCCTACGGAGCAAAAAAGACAAACGTCCAGCTTTTGCTGCCACAGCAAAGGTGCCAGCGGGGAATAGTGATGCTGGTCCTCACTGACTCCTTGAACCCCTTCAAATGCCCCACACAATTTGGCCCTCTCTGCTTTCCTGCGCACTCTAGCCTCAATAGCACCTTTTTTCACTTTCGCCGCTGTTTGGAGCAAAAAAGACAAACGTCCAGCTTTTGCTGCCACAGCAAAGGTGCCAGCGGGGAAAAGTGATGCTGGTCCTCACTGCCTCCTGGAACCCCTTCAAATGCCCCACACAATTTGGCCCTCTCTGCTTTCCTGCGGACTCGAGCCTCAAAAGCGCCTTTTTTCACTCTTGGCGCCCTCCAGAGTAAAAAATACAAACGTCCAGCTTTTACTGCCACAGCAAAGGTGCCAGCGGGGAAAAGTGATGCTGGTCCTCACTGCCTCCTGGAACCCCTTCAAATGCTCCAGGCAATTTGGCCCTCTCTGCTTTCCTGCGGACTCTAGCCTCAAAAGCACCTTTTTTCACTTTCGCCGCTTTTTGTAGCAAAAAAGACAAACGTCCAGCTTTTGCTGCCACAGCAAAGGTGCCAGCGGGGAAAAGTTATGCTGGTCCTCACTGCCTCCTGGAACCCCTTCAAATGCCCCAGACAATTTGGCCCTCTCTGCTTTCCTGCGCACTCTAGCCTCAAAAGCACCTTTTTTCACTCTTGGCGCCCTCCGGAGCAAAAAAGAAAAACGTCCAGCTTTTGCTGCTACAACAATGGTGCCAGCGGGGAAAAGTGATGCTGGTCCTCACTGCCTCCTGGAATCCCTTCAAATGCCACACGCAATTTGGCCCTCTCTGCTTTCCTGCGCACTCTAGCCTCAAAAGCACCTTTTTTCACTCTTGGCGCCCTCCGGAGCAAAAAAGACAAACGTCCAGCTTTTGCTGCCACAGCAAAGGTGCCAGCGGGGAAAAGTGATGCTGGTCCTCACTGCCTCCTGGAACCCCTTCAAATGCCCCACACAATTTGGTCCTCTCTGCTTTCCTGCGTACTATAGCCTCAAAAGTACCTTTTTTCACTCTTGGCGCCCTCAAGAGTAAAAAAGACAAACGTCTAGCATTTACTGCCACAGCAAAGGTGCCAGCGGGGAAAAGTGATGCTGGTCCTCACTGCCTCCTGGAACCCCTTCAAATGCCCCACACAATTTGGCCCTCTCTGCTTTCCTGCGCACTCTAGCCTCAAAAGCACCTTTTTTCACTGTTGGCGCCCTCCAGAGCAAAAAAGACAAACGTCCAGCTTTTGCTGCCACAGCAAAGGTGCCAGCGGGGAAAAGTCATGCTGGTCCTCACTGCCTTCTGGAACCCCTTCAAATGCCCCAGGCAATTTGGCCCTCTCTGCTTCCCTGCGGACTCTAGCCTCAAAAGAACATTTTTTCACTCTTGGCGCCCTACGGAGCAAAAAAGACAAACGTCCAGCTTTTGCTGCCACAGCAAAGGTGCCAGCGGGGAATAGTGATGCTGGTCCTCACTGACTCCTTGAACCCCTTCAAATGCCCCACACAATTTGGCCCTCTCTGCTTTCCTGCGCAATCTAGCCTCAATAGCACCTTTTTTCACTTTCGCCGCTGTTTGGAGCAAAAAAGACAAACGCCCAGCTTTTGATGCCACAGCAAAGGTGCCAGCGGGGAAAAGTGATGCTGGTCCTCACTGCCTCCTGGAACCCCTTCAAATGCCCCAGGCAATTTGGCCCTCTCTGCTTTCCTGCGGACTCTAGCCTCAAAAGCACCTTTTTTCACTCTTGGCGCCCTCCAGAGTAAAAAAGACAAACGTCCAGCTTTTGCTGCCACAGCAAAGGTGCCAGCGGGGAAAAGTCATGCTGGTCCTCACTGCCTCCTGGAACCCCTTCAAATGCCCCAGACAATTTGGCCCTCTCTGCTTCCCTGCGGACTCTATCCTCAAAAGCACCTTTTTTCACTCTTGGCGCCCTACAGAGCAAAAAAGACAAACATCCAGCTTTTGCTGCCACAGCAAAGGTGCCAGCGGGGAAAAGTCATGCTGGTCCTCACTGCCTCCTGGAACCCCTTCAAATGCCCCACACAATTTGGTCCTCTCTGCTTTCCTGCGCACTCTAGCCTCAAAAGCACCTTTTTTCACTTTCGCCGCTGTTTGGAGCAAAAAAGACAAACGTCCAGCTTTTGCTGCCACAGCAAAGGTGCCAGCGGGGAAAAGTGATGCTGGTCCTCACTGACTCCTGGAACCCCTTCAAATGCCTCAGACAATTTGGCCCTCTCTGCTTTCCTGCGCAATCTAGCCTCAATAGCACCTTTTTTCACTTTCGGCGCTGTTTGGAGCAAAAAAGACAAACGTCCAGCTTTTGCTGCCACAGCAAAGTTGCCAGCGGGGAAAAGTCATGCTGGTTCTCACTGCCTCCTGGAACCCCTTCAAATGCCCCACACAATTTGGCCCTCTCTGCTTTCCTGCGCACTCCATCCTCAAAAGCACCTTTTTTCACTCTTGGCGCCCTACAGAGCAAAAAAGACAAACGTCCAGCTTTTGCTGCCACAGCAATGGTGCCAGCGGGGAAAAGTCATGCTGGTCCTCACTGCCTCCTGGAACCCCTTCAAATGCCCCACACAATTTGGCCCTCTCTGCTTCCCTGCGGACTCTAGCCTCAAAAGCACCTTTTTTCACTCTTGGCGCCCTACGGAGCAAAAAAGACAAACGTCCAGCTTTTGCTGCCACAGCAAAGGTGCCAGCGGTGAAAATTGATGCTAGTCCTCACTGCCTCCTGGAACCCCTTCAAATGCCTCAGACAATTTGGCCCTCTCTGCTTTCCTGTGCACTCTAGCCTCAAAAGCACCTTTTTTTCACTCTTGGCGCCCTCCGGAGCAAAAAATACAAAGGTCCAGCTTTTGCTGCCACAGCAATGGTGCCAGCGGGGAAAAGTGATGCTGGTCCTCACTGCCTCCTGGAACCCCTTCAAATGCCCCAGATAATTTGGCCCTCTCTGCTTTCCTGCGCACTCCAGCCTCAAAAGCACCTTTTTTCACTTTCGCCGCTGTTTGGAGCAAAAAAGACAAACATCCAGCTTTTGCTGCCACAGCAAAGGTGCCAGCGGTGAAAAGTGATGCTGGTCCTCACTGCCTCCTGGAACCCCTTCAAATGCCCCACACAATTTGGCACTCTCTGCTTTCCTGCGCACTCTAGCTTCAAAAGCACCTTTTTTTACCCTCGCCGCTGTTTGGAGCAAAAAAGACAAAATTCCAGCTTTTGCTGCCACAGCAAAGGTGCCAGCGGTGAAAAGTGATGCTAGTCCTCACTGCCTCCTGGAACCCCTTCAAATGCCTCAGACAATTTGGCCCTCTCTGCTTTCCTGTGCACTCTAGCCTCAAAAGCACCTTTTTTTCACTCTTGGCGCCCTCCGGAGCAAAAAATACAAAGGTCCAGCTTTTGCTGCCACCGCAATGGTGCCAGCGGGGAAAAGTGATGCTGGTCCTCACTGCCTCCTGGAACCCCTTCAAATGCCCCAGACAATTTGGCCCTCTCTGCTTTCCTGCGCACTCTAGCCTCAAAAGCACCTTTTTTCACTCTTGGCGCCCTCCAGAGCAAAAAAGACAAACGTCCAGCTTTTGCTGCCACAGCAAAGGTGCCAGCGGGGAAAAGTCATGCTGGTCCTCACTGCCTTCTGGAACCCCTTCAAATGCACCTTTTTTCACTCTTGGCGCCCTACGGAGCAAAAAAGACAAACGTCCAGCTTTTGCTGCCACAGCAAAGGTGCCAGCGGGGAAAAGTGATGCTGGTCCTCACTGCCTCCTGGAACCACTTCAAATGCCCCAGACAATTTGGCCCTCTCTGCTTTCCTGCGCACTCTAGCCTCAAAAGCACCTTTTTTCACTCTTGGCGCCCTCCGGAGCAAAAAACACAAACGTCCAGCTTTTGCTGCCACAGCAAAGGTGCCAGCGGGGAAAAGTGATGCTGGTCCTCACTGCCTTCTGGAACCCCTTCAAATGCCCCAGACAATTTGGCCCTCTCTGCTTTCCTGCGCACTCTAGCCTCAAAAGCACCTTTTTTCACTTTCGCCGCTGTTTTGAGCAAAAAAAGACAAAGGTCCAGCTTTTGCTGCCACAGCAATGGTGCCAGCGGGGAAAAGTGATGCTGGTCCTCACTGCCTCCTGGAACCCCTTCAAATGCCCCAGATAATTTGGCCCTCTCTGCTTTCCTGCGCACTCCAGCCTCAAAAGCACCTTTTTTCACTTTCGCCGCTGTTTGGAGCAAAAAAGACAAACATCCAGCTTTTGCTGCCACAGCAAAGGTGCCAGCGGTGAAAAGTGATGCTGGTCCTCACTGCCTCCTGGAACCCCTTCAAATGCCCCACACAATTTGGCACTCTCTGCTTTCCTGCGCACTCTAGCTTCAAAAGCACCTTTTTTTACCCTCGCCGCTGTTTGGAGCAAAAAAGACAAAATTCCAGCTTTTGCTGCCACAGCAAAGGTGCCAGCGGTGAAAAGTGATGCTAGTCCTCACTGCCTCCTGGAACCCCTTCAAATGCCTCAGACAATTTGGCCCTCTCTGCTTTCCTGTGCACTCTAGCCTCAAAAGCACCTTTTTTTCACTCTTGGCGCCCTCCGGAGCAAAAAATACAAAGGTCCAGCTTTTGCTGCCACAGCAATTGTGCCAGCGGGGAAAAGTGATGCTGGTCCTCACTGCCTCCTGGAACCCCTTCAAATGCCCCAGACAATTTGGCCCTCTCTGCTTTCCTGCGCACTCTAGCCTCAAAAGCACCTTTTTTCACTCTTGGCGCCCTCCAGAGCAAAAAAGACAAACGTCCAGCTTTTGCTGCCACAGCAAAGGTGCCAGCGGGGAAAAGTCATGATGGTCCTCACTGCCTTCTGGAACCCCTTCAAATGCACCTTTTTTCACTCTTGGCGCCCTACGGAGCAAAAAAGACAAACGTCCAGCTTTTGCTGCCACAGCAAAGGTGCCAGCGGGGAAAAGTGATGCTGGTCCTCACTGCCTCCTGGAACCACTTCAAATGCCCCAGACAATTTGGCCCTCTCTGCTTTCCTGCGCACTCTAGCCTCAAAAGCACCTTTTTTCACTCTTGGCGCCCTCCGGAGCAAAAAACACAAACGTCCAGCTTTTGCTGCCACAGCAAAGGTGCCAGCGGGGAAAAGTGATGCTGGTCCTCACTGCCTTCTGGAACCCCTTCAAATGCCCCAGACAATTTGGCCCTCTCTGCTTTCCTGCGCACTCTAGCCTCAAAAGCACCTTTTTTCACTTTCGCCGCTGTTTTGAGCAAAAAAGACAAACGTCCAGCTTTTGCTGCCACAGCAAAGGTGCCAGCGGTGAAAATTGATGCTAGTCCTCACTGCCTCCTGGAACCCCTTCAAATGCCTCAGACAATTTGGCCCTCTCTGCTTTCCTGTGCACTCTAGCCTCAAAAGCACTATTTTTTCACTCTTGGCGCCCTCCGGAGCAAAAAATACAAACGTCCAGCTTTTGCTGCCACAGCAATGGTGCCAGCGGGGAAAAGTGATGCTGGTCCTCACTGCCTCCTGGAACCCCTTCAAATGCCCCAGACAATTTGGCCCTCTCTGCTTTCCTGCGCACTCTAGCCTCAAAAGCACCTTTTTTCACTTTCGCCGCTGTTTGGAGCAAAAAAGACAAACGTCCAGCTTTTGCTGCCACAGCAAAGGTGCCAGCGGGGAAAAGTGATGCTGGTCCTCACTGCCTCCTGGAACCCCTTCAAATGCCCCACACAATTTGGCCCTCTCTGCTTTCCTGCGCACTCTAGCCTCAAAAGCACCTTTTTTTACCCTCGCCGCTGTTTGGAGCAAAAAAGACAAACGTCCAGCTTTTGCTGCCACAGCAAAGGTGCCAGCGGGGAAAAGTGATGCTGGTCCTCACTGACTCCTGGAACCCCTTCAAATGCCTCAGACAATTTGGCCCTCTCTGCTTTCCTGCGCAATCTAGCCTCAATAGCACCTTTTTTCAATTTCGGCGCTGTTTGGAGCAAAAAAGACAAACGTCCAGCTTTTGCTGCCACAGCAAAGGTGCCAGCGGGGAAAAGTCATGCTGGTTCTCACTGCCTCCTGGAACCCCTTCAAATGCCCCACACAATTTGGCCCTCTCTGCTTTCCTGCGCACTCTAGCCTCAAAAGCAACTTTTTTCACTGTTGGCGCCCTCCAGAGCAAAAAAGACAAACGTCCAGCTTTTGCTGCCACAGCAAAGGTGCCAGCGGGGAAAAGTGATGCTGGTCCTCACTGCCTTCTGGAACCCCTTCAAATGCCCCAGGCAATTTGGCCCTCTCTGCTTCCCTGCGGACTCTAGCCTCAAAAGAACATTTTTTCACTCTTGGCGCCCTACGGAGCAAAAAAGACAAACGTCCAGCTTTTGCTGCCACAGCAAAGGTGCCAGCGGGGAAAAGTGATGCTGGTCCTCACTGACTCCTTGAACCCCTTCAAATGCCCCACACAATTTGGCCCTCTCTGCTTTCCTGCGCAATCTAGCCTCAATAGCACCTTTTTTCACTTTCGCCGCTGTTTGGAGCAAAAAAGACAAACGCCCAGCTTTTGATGCCACAGCAAAGGTGCCAGCGGGGAAAAGTGATGCTGGTCCTCACTGCCTCCTGGAACCCCTTCAAATGCCCCAGGCAATTTGGCCCTCTCTGCTTTCCTGCGGACTCTAGCCTCAAAAGCACCTTTTTTCACTCTTGGCGCCCTCCAGAGTAAAAAAGACAAACGTCCAGCTTTTGCTGCCACAGCAAAGGTGCCAGCGGGGAAAAGTCATGCTGGTCCTCACTGCCTCCTGGAACCCCTTCAAATGCCCCAGACAATTTGGCCCTCTCTGCTTCCCTGCGGACTCTATCCTCAAAAGCACCTTTTTTCACTCTTGGCGCCCTACAGAGCAAAAAAGACAAACATCCAGCTTTTGCTGCCACAGCAAAGGTGCCAGCGGGGAAAAGTCATGCTGGTCCTCACTGCCTCCTGGAACCCCTTCAAATGCCCCACACAATTTGGTCCTCTCTGCTTTCCTGCGCACTCTAGCCTCAAAAGCACCTTTTTTCACTTTCGCCGCTGTTTGGAGCAAAAAAGACAAACGTCCAGCTTTTGCTGCCACAGCAAAGGTGCCAGCGGGGAAAAGTGATGCTGGTCCTCACTGACTCCTGGAACCCCTTCAAATGCCTCAGACAATTTGGCCCTCTCTGCTTTCCTGCGCAATCTAGCCTCAATAGCACCTTTTTTCAATTTCGGCGCTGTTTGGAGCAAAAAAGACAAACGTCCAGCTTTTGCTGCCACAGCAAAGGTGCCAGCGGGGAAAAGTCATGCTGGTTCTCACTGCCTCCTGGAACCCCTTCAAATGCCCCACACAATTTGGCCCTCTCTGCTTTCCTGCGCACTCTAGCCTCAAAAGCAACTTTTTTCACTGTTGGCGCCCTCCAGAGCAAAAAAGACAAACGTCCAGCTTTTGCTGCCACAGCAAAGGTGCCAGCGGGGAAAAGTGATGCTGGTCCTCACTGCCTTCTGGAACCCCTTCAAATGCCCCAGGCAATTTGGCCCTCTCTGCTTCCCTGCGGACTCTAGCCTCAAAAGAACATTTTTTCACTCTTGGCGCCCTACGGAGCAAAAAAGACAAACGTCCAGCTTTTGCTGCCACAGCAAAGGTGCCAGCGGGGAAAAGTGATGCTGGTCCTCACTGACTCCTTGAACCCCTTCAAATGCCCCACACAATTTGGCCCTCTCTGCTTTCCTGCGCAATCTAGCCTCAATAGCACCTTTTTTCACTTTCGCCGCTGTTTGGAGCAAAAAAGACAAACGCCCAGCTTTTGATGCCACAGCAAAGGTGCCAGCGGGGAAAAGTGATGCTGGTCCTCACTGCCTCCTGGAACCCCTTCAAATGCCCCAGGCAATTTGGCCCTCTCTGCTTTCCTGCGGACTCTAGCCTCAAAAGCACCTTTTTTCACTCTTGGCGCCCTCCAGAGTAAAAAAGACAAACGTCCAGCTTTTGCTGCCACAGCAAAGGTGCCAGCGGGGAAAAGTCATGCTGGTCCTCACTGCCTCCTGGAACCCCTTCAAATGCCCCAGACAATTTGGCCCTCTCTGCTTCCCTGCGGACTCTATCCTCAAAAGCACCTTTTTTCACTCTTGGCGCCCTACAGAGCAAAAAAGACAAACATCCAGCTTTTGCTGCCACAGCAAAGGTGCCAGCGGGGAAAAGTCATGCTGGTCCTCACTGCCTCCTGGAACCCCTTCAAATGCCCCACACAATTTGGTCCTCTCTGCTTTCCTGCGCACTCTAGCCTCAAAAGCACCTTTTTTCACTTTCGCCGCTGTTTGGAGCAAAAAAGACAAACGTCCAGCTTTTGCTGCCACAGCAAAGGTGCCAGCGGGGAAAAGTGATGCTGGTCCTCACTGACTCCTGGAACCCCTTCAAATGCCTCAGACAATTTGGCCCTCTCTGCTTTCCTGCGCAATCTAGCCTCAATAGCACCTTTTTTCACTTTCGGCGCTGTTTGGAGCAAAAAAGACAAACGTCCAGCTTTTGCTGCCACAGCAAAGTTGCCAGCGGGGAAAAGTCATGCTGGTTCTCACTGCCTCCTGGAACCCCTTCAAATGCCCCACACAATTTGGCCCTCTCTGCTTTCCTGCGCACTCCATCCTCAAAAGCACCTTTTTTCACTCTTGGCGCCCTCCAGAGCAAAAAAGACAAACGTCCAGCTTTTGCTGCCACAGCAATGGTGCCAGCGGGGAAAAGTCATGCTGGTCCTCACTGCCTCCTGGAACCCCTTCAAATGCCCCACACAATTTGGCCCTCTCTGCTTCCCTGCGGACTCTAGCCTCAAAAGCACCTTTTTTCACTCTTGGCGCCCTACGGAGCAAAAAAGACAAACGTCCAGCTTTTGCTGCCACAGCAAAGGTGCCAGCGGTGAAAATTGATGCTAGTCCTCACTGCCTCCTGGAACCCCTTCAAATGCCCCAGACAATTTGGTCCTCTCTGCTTTCCTGCGCACTCTAGCCTCAAAAGCACCTTTTTTTCACTCTTGGCGCCCTCCGGAGCAAAAAATACAAAGGTCCAGCTTTTGCTGCCACAGCAATGGTGCCAGCGGGGAAAAGTGATGCTGGTCCTCACTGCCTCCTGGAACCCCTTCAAATGCCCCAGATAATTTGGCCCTCTCTGCTTTCCTGCGCACTCCAGCCTCAAAAGCACCTTTTTTCACTTTCGCCGCTGTTTGGAGCAAAAAAGACAAACATCCAGCTTTTGCTGCCACAGCAAAGGTGCCAGCGGTGAAAAGTGATGCTGGTCCTCACTGCCTCCTGGAACCCCTTCAAATGCCCCACACAATTTGGCACTCTCTGCTTTCCTGCGCACTCTAGCTTCAAAAGCACCTTTTTTTACCCTCGCCACTGTTTGGAGCAAAAAAGACAAAATTCCAGCTTTTGCTGCCACAGCAAAGGTGCCAGCGGTGAAAAGTGATGCTAGTCCTCACTGCCTCCTGGAACCCCTTCAAATGCCTCAGACAATTTGGCCCTCTCTGCTTTCCTGTGCACTCTAGCCTCAAAAGCACCTTTTTTTCACTCTTGGCGCCCTCCGGAGCAAAAAATACAAAGGTCCAGCTTTTGCTGCCACAGCAATGGTGCCAGCGGGGAAAAGTGATGCTGGTCCTCACTGCCTCCTGGAACCCCTTCAAATGCCCCAGACAATTTGGCCATCTCTGCTTTCCTGCGCACTCTAGCCTCAAAAGCACCTTTTTTCACTCTTGGCGCCCTCCAGAGCAAAAAAGACAAACGTCCAGCTTTTGCTGCCACAGCAAAGGTGCCAGCGGGGAAAAGTCATGCTGGTCCTCACTGCCTTCTGGAACCCCTTCAAATGCACCTTTTTTCACTCTTGGCGCCCTACGGAGCAAAAAAGACAAACGTCCAGCTTTTGCTGCCACAGCAAAGGTGCCAGCGGGGAAAAGTGATGCTGGTCCTCACTGCCTCCTGGAACCACTTCAAATGCCCCAGACAATTTGGCCCTCTCTGCTTTCCTGCGCACTCTAGCCTCAAAAGCACCTTTTTTCACTCTTGGCGCCCTCCGGAGCAAAAAACACAAACGTCCAGCTTTTGCTGCCACAGCAAAGGTGCCAGCGGGGAAAAGTGATGCTGGTCCTCACTGCCTTCTGGAACCCCTTCAAATGCCCCAGACAATTTGGCCCTCTCTGCTTTCCTGCGCACTCTAGCCTCAAAAGCACCTTTTTTCACTTTCGCCGCTGTTTTGAGCAAAAAAGACAAACGTCCAGCTTTTGCTGCCACAGCAAAGGTGCCAGCGGTGAAAATTGATGCTAGTCCTCACTGCCTCCTGGAACCCCTTCAAATGCCTCAGACAATTTGGCCCTCTCTGCTTTCCTGTGCACTCTAGCCTCAAAAGCACTATTTTTTCACTCTTGGCGCCCTCCGGAGCAAAAAATACAAAGGTCCAGCTTTTGCTGCCACAGCAATGGTGCCAGCGGGGAAAAGTGATGCTGGTCCTCACTGCCTCCTGGAACCCCTTCAAATGCCCCAGACAATTTGGCCCTCTCTGCTTTCCTGCGCACTCTAGCCTCAAAAGCACCTTTTTTCACTTTCGCCGCTGTTTGGAGCAAAAAAGACAAACGTCCAGCTTTTGCTGCCACAGCAAAGGTGCCAGCGGGGAAAAGTGATGCTGGTCCTCACTGCCTCCTGGAACCCCTTCAAATGCCCCACACAATTTGGCCCTCTCTGCTTTCCTGCGCACTCTAGCCTCAAAAGCACCTTTTTTTACCCTCGCCGCTGTTTGGAGCAAAAAAGACAAACGTCCAGCTTTTGCTGCCACAGCAAAGGTGCCAGCGGTGAAAAGTGATGCTAGTCCTCACTGCCTCCTGGAACCCCTTCAAATGCCTCAGACAATTTGGCCCTCTCTGCTTTCCTGTGCACTCTAGCCTCAAAAGCACCTTTTTTTCACTCTTGGCGCCCTCCGGAGCAAAAAATACAAAGGTCCAGCTTTTGCTGCCACAGCAATGGTGCCAGCGGGGAAAAGTGATGCTGGTCCTCACTGCCTCCTGGAAGCCCTTCAAATGCCCCAGACAATTTGGCCCTCTCTGCTTTCCTGCGCACTCCATCCTCAAAAGCACCTTTTTTCACTCTTGGCGCCATCCAGAGCAAAAAAGACAAACGTCCAGCTTTTGCTGCCACAGCAAAGGTGCCAGCGGGGAAAAGTCATGCTGGTCCTCACTGCCTTCTGGAACCCCTTCAAATGCCCCAGGCAATTTGGCCCTCTCTGCTTTCCTGCGCACTCTAGCCTCAAAAGCACCTTTTTTCACTCTTGGAGCCCTACGGAGCAAAAAAGACAAACGTCTAGCTTTTGCTGCCACAGCAAAGGTGCCAGCGGGGAAAAGTGATGCTGGTCCTCACTGCCTCCTGGAACCCCTTCAAATGCCCCAGACAATTTGGTCCTCTCTGCTTTCCTGCGCACTCTAGCTTCAAAAGCACCTTTTTTCACTTTCGCCGCTGTTTGGAGCAAAAAAGACAAACGTCCAGCTTTTGCTGCCACAGCAAAGGTGCCAGCGGGGAAAAGTGATGCTGGTCCTCACTGCCTCCTGGAACCCCTTCAAATGCCCCAGACAATTTGGCCCTCTCTGCTTTCCTGCGCACTCTAGCCTCAAAAGAACCTTTTTTCACTTTCGCCGCTGTTTGGAGCAAAAAAGACAAACGTCCAGCTTTTGCTGCCACAGCAAAGGTGCCAGCGGGGAAAAGTCATGCTGGTCCTCACTGCCTCCTGGAACCCCTTCAAATGCCCCACACAATTTGGTCCTCTCTGCTTTCCTGCGCACTCTAGCCTCAAAAGCACCTTTTTTCACTTTCGCCGCTGTTTGGAGCAAAAAAGACAAACGTCCAGCTTTTGCTGCCACAGCAAAGGTGCCAGCGGGGAAAAGTGATGCTGGTCCTCACTGACTCCTTGAACCCCTTCAAATGCCCCAGACAATTTGGCCCTCTCTGCTTTCCTGCGCACTCTAGCCTCAAAAGCACCTTTTTTCACTCTTGGCGCCCTCCGGATCAAAAAAGACAAACGTCCAGCTTTTGCTGCCACAGCAAAGGTGCCAGCGGGGAAAAGTCATGCTGGTCCTCACTGCCTTCTGGAACCCCTTCAAATGCCCCAGGCAACTTGGCCCTCTCTGCTTTCCTGCGCACTCTAGCCTCAAAAGCACCTTTTTTCACTCTTGGAGCCCTACGGAGCAAAAAAGACAAACGTCTAGCTTTTGCTGCCACAGCAAAGGTGCCAGCGGGGAAAAGTGATGCTGGTCCTCACTGCCTCCTGGAACCCCTTCAAATGCCCCACACAATTTGGTCCTCTCTGCTTTCCTGCGCACTCTAGCTTCAAAAGCACCTTTTTTCACTTTCGCCGCTGTTTGGAGCAAAAAAGACAAACGTCCAGCTTTTGCTGCCACAGCAAAGGTGCCAGCGGGGAAAAGTGATGCTGGTCCTCACTGCCTCCTGGAACCCCTTCAAATGCCCCAGACAATTTGGCCCTCTCTGCTTTCCTGCGCACTCTAGCCTCAAAAGAACCTTTTTTCACTTTCGCCGCTGTTTGGAGCAAAAAAGACAAACGTCCAGCTTTTGCTGCCACAGCAAAGGTGCCAGCAGTGAAAAGTGATGCTAGTCCTCACTGCCTCCTGGAACCCCTTCAAATGCCTCAGACAATTTGGCCCTCTCTGCTTTCCTGTGCACTCTAGCCTCAAAAGCACCTTTTTTTCACTCTTGGCGCCCTCCGGAGCAAAAAATACAAAGGTCCAGCATTTGCTGCCACAGCAATGGTGCCAGCGGGGAAAAGTGATGCTGGTCCTCACTGCCTCCTGGAACCCCTTCAAATGCCCCAGACAATTTGGCCCTCTCTGCTTCCCTGCGGACTCTATCCTCAAAAGCACCTTTTTTCACTCTTGGCGCCCTACAGAGCAAAAAAGACAAACGTCCAGCTTTTGCTGCCACAGCAAAGGTGCCAGCGGGGAAAAGTCATGCTGGTCCTCACTGCCTCCTGGAACCCCTTCAAATGCCCCACACAATTTGGTCCTCTCTGCTTTCCTGCGCACTCTAGCCTCAAAAGCACCTTTTTTCACTTTCGCCGCTGTTTGGAGCAAAAAAGACAAACGTCCAGCTTTTGCTGCCACAGCAAAGGTGCCAGCGGGGAAAAGTGATGCTGGTCCTCACTGACTCCTGGAACCCCTTCAAATGCCTCAGACAATTTGGCCCTCTCTGCTTTCCTGCGCACTCTAGCTTCAAAAGCACCTTTTTTCACTTTCGGCGCTGTTTGGAGCAAAAAAGACAAACGTCCAGCTTTTGCTGCCACAGCAAAAGTGCCAGCGGGGAAAAGTCATGCTGGTTCTCACTGCCTCCTGGAACCCCTTCAAATGCCCCACACAATTTGGCCCTCTCTGCTTTCCTGCGCACTCTAGCCTCAAAAGCAACTTTATTCACTGTTGGCGCCCTCCAGAGCAAAAAAGACAAACGTCCAGCTTTTGCTGCCACAGCAAAGGTGCCAGCGGGGAAAAGTCATGCTGGTCCTCACTGCCTTCTGGAACCCCTTCAAATGCCCCAGGCAATTTGGCCCTCTCTGCTTCCCTGCGGACTCTAGCCTCAAAAGAACATTTTTTCACTCTTGGCGCCCTACGGAGCAAAAAAGACAAACGTCCAGCTTTTGCTGCCACAGCAAAGGTGCCAGCGGGGAAAAGTGATGCTGGTCCTCACTGACTCCTTGAACCCCTTCAAATGCCCCACACAATTTGGCCCTCTCTGCTTTCCTGCGCAATCTAGCCTCAATAGCACCTTTTTTCACTTTCGCCGCTGTTTGGAGCAAAAAAGACAAACGCCCAGCTTTTGCTGCCACAGCAAAGGTGCCAGCGGGGAAAAGTGATGCTGGTCCTCACTGCCTCCTGGAACCCCTTCAAATGCCCCAGGCAATTTGGCCCTCTCTGCTTTCCTGCGGACTCTAGCCTCAAAAGCACCTTTTTTCACTCTTGGCGCCCTCCGGAGCAAAAAAGACAAACGTCCAGCTTTTGCTGCCACAGCAAAGGTGCCAGCGGGGAAAAGTGATGCTGGTCCTCACTGACTCCTGGAACCCCTTCAAATGCCTCAGACAATTTGGCCCTCTCTGCTTTCCTGCGCACTCTAGCTTCAAAAGCACCTTTTTTCACTTTCGGCGCTGTTTGGAGCAAAAAAGACAAACGTCCAGCTTTTGCTGCCACAGCAAAAGTGCCAGCGGGGAAAAGTCATGCTGGTTCTCACTGCCTCCTGGAACCCCTTCAAATGCCCCACACAATTTGGCCCTCTCTGCTTTCCTGCGCACTCTAGCCTCAAAAGCAACTTTATTCACTGTTGGCGCCCTCCAGAGCAAAAAAGACAAACGTCCAGCTTTTGCTGCCACAGCAAAGGTGCCAGCGGGGAAAAGTCATGCTGGTCCTCACTGCCTTCTGGAACCCCTTCAAATGCCCCAGGCAATTTGGCCCTCTCTGCTTCCCTGCGGACTCTAGCCTCAAAAGAACATTTTTTCACTCTTGGCGCCCTACGGAGCAAAAAAGACAAACGTCCAGCTTTTGCTGCCACAGCAAAGGTGCCAGCGGGGAAAAGTGATGCTGGTCCTCACTGACTCCTTGAACCCCTTCAAATGCCCCACACAATTTGGCCCTCTCTGCTTTCCTGCGCAATCTAGCCTCAATAGCACCTTTTTTCACTTTCGCCGCTGTTTGGAGCAAAAAAGACAAACGCCCAGCTTTTGCTGCCACAGCAAAGGTGCCAGCGGGGAAAAGTGATGCTGGTCCTCACTGCCTCCTGGAACCCCTTCAAATGCCCCAGGCAATTTGGCCCTCTCTGCTTTCCTGCGGACTCTAGCCTCAAAAGCACCTTTTTTCACTCTTGGCGCCCTCCGGAGCAAAAAAGACAAACGTCCAGCTTTTGCTGCCACAGCAAAGGTGCCAGCGGGGAAAAGTGATGCTGGTCCTCACTGACTCCTTGAACCCCTTCAAATGCCCCAGACAATTTGGCCCTCTCTGCTTTCCTGCGCACTCTAGCCTCAAAAGCACCTTTTTTCACTCTTGGCGCCCTCCGGAGCAAAAAAGACAAACGTCCAGCTTTTGCTGCCACAGCAAAGGTGCCAGCGGGGAAAAGTCATGCTGGTCCTCACTGCCTCCTGGAACCCCTTCAAATGCCCCAGACAATTTGGCCCTCTCTGCTTTCCTGCGCACTCTAGCCTCAAAAGCACCTTTTTTCACTTTCGCCGCTGTTTGGAGCAAAAAAGACAAACGTCCAGCTTTTGCTGCCACAGCAAAGGTGCCAGCGGGGAAAAGTGATGCTGGTCCTCACTGCCTTCTGGAACCCCTTCAAATGCCCCACACAATTTGGCCCTCTCTGCTTTCCTGCGCACTCTAGCCTCAAAAGCACCTTTTTTCACTTTCGCCGCTGTTTGGAGCAAAAAAGACAAACGTCCAGCTTTTGCTGCCACAGCAAAGGTGCCAGCGGTGAAAATTGATGCTAGTCCTCACTGCCTCCTGGAACCCCTTCAAATGCCTCAGACAATTTGGCCCTCTCTGCTTTCCTGTACACTCTATCCTCAAAAGCACCTTTTTTTCACTCTTGGCGCCCTCCGGAGCAAAAAATACAAAGGTCCAGCTTTTGCTGCCACAGCAATGGTGCCAGCGGGGAAAAGTGATGCTGGTCCTCACTGCCTCCTGGAACCCCTTCAAATGCCCCAGACAATTTGGCCCTCTCTGCTTTCCTGCGCACTCTAGCCTCAAAAGCACCTTTTTTTACTTTCGCCGCTGTTTGGAGCAAAAAAGACAAACATCCACCTTTTGCTGCCACAGCAAAGGTGCCAGCGGGGAAAAGTGATGCTGGTCCTCACTGCCTCCTGGAACCCCTTCAAATGCCCCACACAATTTGGCACTCTCTGCTTTCCTGCGCACTCTAGCCTCAAAAGCACCTTTTTTTACCCTCGCCGCTGTTTGGAGCAAAAAAGACAAACGTCCAGCTTTTGCTGCCACAGCAAAGGTGCCAGCGGTGAAAAGTGATGCTAGTCCTCACTGCCTCCTGGAACCCCTTCAAATGCCTCAGACAATTTGGCCCTCTCTGCTTTCCTGTGCACTCTAGCCTCAAAAGCACCTTTTTTTCACTCTTGGCGCCCTCCGGAGCAAAAAATACAAAGGTCCAGCTTTTGCTGCCACAGCAATGGTGCCAGCGGGGAAAAGTGATGCTGGTCCTCACTGCCTCCTGGAACCCCTTCAAATGCCCCAGGCAATTTGGCCCTCTCTGCTTTCCTGCGCACTCTAGCCTCAAAAGCACCTTTTTTCACTCTTGGCGCCCTCCAGAGCAAAAAAGACAAACGTCCAGCTTTTGCTGCCACAGCAAAGGTGCCAGCGGGGAAAAGTCATGCTGGTCCTCACTGCCTTCTGGAACCCCTTCAAATGCCCCAGGCAATTTGGCCATCTCTGCTTCCCTGCGGACTCTAGCCTCAAAAGCACCTTTTTTCACTCTTGGCGCCCTACGGAGCAAAAAAGACAAACGTCCAGCTTTTGCTGCCACAGCAAAGGTGCCAGCGGGGAAAAGTGATGCTGGTCCTCACTGCCTCCTGGAACCACTTCAAATGCCCCAGACAATTTGGCCCTCTCTGCTTTCCTGCGCACTCTAGCCTCAAAAGCACCTTTTTTCACTCTTGGCGCCCTCCGGAGCAAAAAACACAAACGTCCAGCTTTTGCTGCCACAGCAAAGGTGCCAGCGGGGAAAAGTGATGCTGGTCCTCACTGCCTCCTGGAACCCCTTCAAATGCCCCACACAATTTGGCCCTCTCTGCTTTCCTGCGCACTCTAGCCTCAAAAGCACCTTTTTTCACTTTCGCCGCTGTATGGAGCAAAAAAGACAAACGTCCAGCTTTTGCTGCCACAGCAAAGGTGCCAGCGGGGAAAAGTGATGCTGGTCCTCACTGCCTCCTGGAACCCCTTCAAATGCCCCACACAATTTGGCCCTCTCTGCTTTCCTGCGCACTCTAGCCTCAAAAGCACCTTTTTTCACTTTCGCCGCTGTTTGGAGCAAAAAAGACAAACGTCCAGCTTTTGCTGCCACAGCAAAGGTGCCAGCAGTGAAAAGTGATGCTAGTCCTCACTGCCTCCTGGAACCCCTTCAAATGCCTCAGACAATTTGGCCCTCTCTGCTTTCCTGTGCACTCTAGCCTCAAAAGCACCTTTTTTTCACTCTTGGCACCCTCCGGAGCAAAAAATACAAAGGTCCAGCATTTGCTGCCACAGCAATGGTGCCAGCGGGGAAAAGTGATGCTGGTCCTCACTGCCTCCTGGAACCCCTTCAAATGCCCCAGACAATTTGGCCCTCTCTGCTTTCCTGCGCACTCTAGCCTCAAAAGCACCTTTTTTCACTTTCGCCGCTGTTTGGAGCAAAAAAGACAAACGTCCAGCTTTTGCTGCCACAGCAAAGGTGCCAGCGGGGAAAAGTGATGCTGGTCCTCACTGCCTCCTGGAACCCCTTCAAATGCCCCACACAATTTGGCCCTCTCTGCTTTCCTGCGCACTCTAGCCTCAAAAGCACCTTTTTTTTACCCTCGCCGCTGTTTGGAGCAAAAAAGACAAACGTCCAGCTTTTGCTGCCACAGCAAAGGTGCCAGCGGGGAAAAGTGATGCTAGTCCTCACTGCCTCCTGGAACCCTTTCAAATGCCTCAGACAATTTGGCCCTCTCTGCTTTCCTGCGGACTCTAGCCTCAAAAGCACCTTTTTTTCACTCTTGGCGCCCTCCGGAGCAAAAAATACAAAGGTCCAGCTTTTGCTGCCACAGCAATGGTGCCAGCGGGGAAAAGTGATGCTGGTCCTCACTGCCTCCTGGAACCCCTTCAAATGCCCCAGACAATTTGGCCCTCTCTGCTTTCCTGCGCACTCTAGCCTCAAAAGCACCTTTTTTCACTCTTGGCGCCCTTCCGAGAAAAAAAGAAAAACGCCCAGCTTTTGCTGCCACAGCAAAGGTGCCAGCGGGGAAAAGTCATGCTGGTTCTCACTGCCTCCTGGAACCCCTTCAAATGCCCCACACAATTTGGCCCTCTCTGCTTTCCTGCGCACTCCATCCTCAAAAGCACCTTTTTTCACTCTTGGCGCCCTCCAGAGCAAAAAAGACAAACGTCCAGCTTTTGCTGCCACAGCAAAAGGTGCCAGCGGGGAAAAGTCATGCTGGTCCTCACTGCCTTCTGGAACCCCTTCAAATGCCCCAGGCAATTTGGCCCTCTCTGCTTCCCTGCGGACTCTAGCCTCAAAAGCACCTTTTTTCACTCTTGGCGCCCTACGGAGCAAAAAGACAAACGTCCAGCTTTTGCTGCCACAGCAAAGGTGCCAGCGGGGAAAAGTCATGCTGGTCCTCACTGCCTCCTGGAACCCCTTCAAATGCCCCACACAATTTGGTCCTCTCTGCTTTCCTGCGCACTCTAGCTTCAAAAGCACCTTTTTTCACTTTCGCCGCTGTTTGGAGCAAAAAAGACAAACGTCCAGCTTTTGCTGCCACAGCAAAGGTGCCAGCGGGGAAAAGTCATGCTGGTCCTCACTGCCTCCTGGAACCCCTTCAAATGCCCACACAATTTGGCCCTCTCTGCTTTCCTGCGCACTCTAGCCTCAAAAGCACCTTTTTTCACTTTCGCCGCTGTTTGGAGCAAAAAAGACAAACGTCCAGCTTTTGCTGCCACAGCAAAGGTGCCAGCGGTGAAAAGTGATGCTAGTCCTCACTGCCTCCTGGAACCCCTTCAAATGCCTCAGACAATTTGGCCCTCTCTGCTTTCCTGCGCACTCTAGCCTCAAAAGCACCTTTTTTTCACTCTTGGCGCCCTCCGGAGCAAAAAATACAAAGGTCCAGCATTTGCTGCCACAGCAATGGTGCCAGCGGGAAAAAGTGATGCTGGTCCTCACTGACTCCTGGAACCCCTTCAAATGCCCCACACAATTTGGCCCTCTCTGCTTTCCTGCGCACTCTAGCCTCAAAAGCACCTTTTTTCACTTTCGCCGCTGTTTGGAGCAAAAAAGACAAACGTCCAGCTTTTGCTGCCACAGCAAAGGTGCCAGCGGGGAAAAGTGATGCTGGTCCTCACTGCCTCCTGGAACCCCTTCAAATGCCCCACACAATTTGGCCCTCTCTGCTTTCCTGCGCACTCTAGCCTCAAAAGCACCTTTTTTACCCTCGCCGCTGTTTGGAGCAAAAAAGACAAACGTCCAGCTTTTGCTGCAACAGCAAAGGTGCCAGCGGTGAAAAGTGATGCTAGTCCTCACTGCCTCCTGGAACCCCTTCAAATGCCTCAGACAATTTGGCCCTCTCTGCTTTCCTGCGCACTCTAGCTTCAAAAGCACCTTTTTTTCACTCTTGGCGCCCTCCGGAGCAAAAAATACAAAGGTCCAGCTTTTGCTGCCACAGCAATGGTGCCAGCGGGGAAAAGTGATGCTGGTCCTCACTGCCTCCTGGAACCCCTTCAAATGCCGCACACAATTTGGCCCTCTCTGCTTTCCTGCGCACTCTAGCCTCAAAAGCACCTTTTTTCACTCTTGGCGCCCTTCCGAGAAAAAAAGACAAACGTCCAGCTTTTGCTGCCACAGCAAAGGTGCCAGCGGGGAAAAGTCATGCTGGTCCTCACTGACTCCTGGAACCCCTTCAAATGCCCCACACAATTTGGCCCTCTCTGCTTTCCTGCGCAATCTAGCCTCAATAGCACCTTTTTTCACTTTCGCCGCTGTTTGGAGCAAAAAAGACAAACGCCCATCTTTTGCTGCCACAGCAAAGGTGCCAGCGGGGAAAAGTGATGCTGGTCCTCACTGCCTCCTGGAACCCCTTCAAATGCCCCAGGCAATTTGGCCCTCTCTGCTTTCCTGCGCACTCTAGCCTCAAAAGCACCTTTTTTCACTCTTGGCGCCCGCCAGAGTAAAAAAGACAAACGTCCAGCTTTTGCTGCCACAGCAAAGGTGCCAGCGGGGAAAAGTGATGCTGGTCCTCACTGCCTCCTGGAACCCCATCAAATGCCCCACGCAATTTTGCCCTCTCTGCTTCCCTGCGGACTCTAGCCTCAAAAGCACCTTTTTTCACTCTTGGCGCCCTCCGGAGCAAAAAAGACACACGTCCAGCTTTTGCTGCCACCGCAAAGAGGCCAGCGGGGAAAAGTGATGCTGGTCCTCACTGCCTCCTGGAACCCCTTCAAATGCCCCAGACAATTTGGCCCTCTCTGCTTTCCTGCGCACTCTAGCCTCAAAAGCACCTGTTTCCAATTTCGCCGCTGTTTGGAGCAAAAAAGACAAACGTCCAGCTTTTGCTGCCACAGCAAAGGTGCCAGCGGTGAAAAAGTGATGCTAGTCCTCACTGCCTCCTGGAACCCCTTCAAATGCCTCAGACAATTTGGCCCTCTCTGCTTTCCTGTGCACTCTAGCCTCAAAAGCACCTTTTTACACTCTTGGCGCCCTCAAGAGCAAAAAAGACAAACGTCCAGCTTTTGCTGCCACAGCAAAGGTGCCAGCGGGGAAAAGTGATGCTGGTCCTCACTGCCTCCTGGAACCCCTTCAAATGCCCCAGGCAATTTGGCCCTCTCTGCTTTCCTGCGCACTCCATCCTCAAAAGCACCTTTTTTCACTTTCGCCGCTGTTTGTAGCAAAAAAGACAAACGTCCAGCTTTTGCTGCCACAGCAAAGGTGCCAGCGGGGAAAAGTCATGATGGTCCTCACTGCCTCCTGGAACCCCTTGAAATGCCCCACACAATTTGGCCCTCTCTGCTTCCCTGCGGACTCTAGCCTCAAAAGCACCTTTTTTCACTCTTGGCGCCCTCCGGAGCAAAAAAGAGAAACGTCCAGCTTTTGCTGCTACAACAATGGTGCCAGCGGGGAAAAGTGATGCTGGTCCTCACTGCCTCCTGGAACCCCTTCAAATGCCCCAGACAATTTGGCCCTCTCTGCTTCCCTGCGGACTCTATCCTCAAAAGCACCTTTTTTCACTTTCGCCGCTGTTTGGAGCAAAAAAGACAAACGTCCAGCTTTTGCTGCCACAGCAAAGGTGCCAGCGGGGAAAAGTCATGCTGGTCCTAATTGCCTCCTGGAACCCCTTCAAATGCCCCACACAATTTGGTCCTCTCTGCTTTCCTGCGGACTCTAGCCTCAAAAGCACCTTTTTCACTCTTTCCGCCCTTCCGAGAAAAAAAGACAAACGTCCAGCTTTTGCTGCCACAGCCAAAGGTGCCAGCGGGGAAAAGTCATGCTGGTCCTCACTGACTCATGGAACCCCTTCAAATGCCCCACACAAATTGGCCCTCTCTGCTTTCCTGCGCAATCTAGCCTCAATAGCACCTTTTTTCACTTTCGCCGCTGTTTGGAGCAAAAAAGACAAACGCCCAGCTTTTGCTGCCACAGCAAAGGTGCCAGCGGGGAAAAGTGATGCTGGTCCTCATTGCCTCCTGGAACCCCTTCAAATGCCCCAGGTAATTTGGCCCTCTCTGCTTTCCTGCGGACTCTAGCCTCAAAAGCACCTTTTTTCACACTTGGGCGCCCTCCAGAGTAAAAAATACAAACGTCCAGCTTTTACTGCCACAGCAAAGGTGCCAGCGGGAAAAGTCATGCTGGTCCTCACTGCCTCCTGGAACCCCTTCAAATGCCCCACACAATTTGGCCCTCTCTGCTTCCCTGAGGACTCTATCCTCAAAAGCACATTTTTTCACTCTTGGCGCTCTACAGAGCAAAAAAGACAAACGTCCAGCTTTTGCTGCCACAGCAAAGGTGCCAGCGGGGAAAAGTGATGCTGGTCCTCACTGCCTCCTGGAACCCCTTCAAATGCCCCACAGAATTTTGGCCCTCTCTGCTTTCCTGCGGACTCTAGCCTCAAAAGCACCTTTTTTCACTTTCGCCGCTGTTTGGAGCAAAAAAGACAAACGTCCAGCTTTTGCTGCCACAGCAAAGGTGCCAGCGGGGAAAAGTGATGCTGGTCCTCACTGACTCCTGGAACCCCTTCAAATGCCCCACACAATTTGGCCCTCTCTGCTTTCCTGCGCACTCTAGCCTCAAAAGCACCTTTTTTCACTTTCGCCGCTGTTTGTAGCAAAAAAGACAAACGTCCAGCTTTTGCTGCCACAGCAAAGGTGCCAGCGGGGAAAAGTCATGCTGGTCCTCACTGCCTCCTGGAACCCCTTCAAATGCCCCACACAATTTGGCCCTCTCTGCTTTCTGCGCACTCTAGCCTCAAAAGCACCTTTTTTCACTTTCGCCGCTGTTTGGAGCAAAAAAGACAAACGTCCAGCTTTTGCTGCCACAGCAAAGGTGCCAGCGGTGAAAAGTGATGCTAGTCCTCACTGCCTCCTGGAACCCCTTCAAATGCCTCAGACAATTTGGCCCTCTCTGCTTTCCTGTGCACTCTAGCCTCAAAAAGCACCTTTTTTTCACTCTTGGCGCCCTCCGGAGCAAAAAATACAAAGATCCAGCTTTTGCTGCCACAGCAATGGTGCCAGCGGGGAAAAGTCATGCTGGTCCTCACTGCCTCCTGGAACCCCTGCAAATGCCCCAGACAATTTGGCCCTCTCTGCTTTCCTGCGCACTCTAGCCTCAAAAGCACCTTTTTTTACTCTTGGCGCCCTTCCGAGAAAAAAAGACAAACGTCCAGCTTTTGCTGCCACAGCAAAGGTGCCAGCGGGGAAAAGTCATGCTGGTCCTCACTGACTCCTGGAACCCCTTCAAATGCCCCAGACAATTTGGCCCTCTCTGCTTTCCTGCGCAATCTAGCCTCAATAGCACCTTTTTTCACTTTCGCCGCTGTTTGGAGCAAAAAAGACAAACGCCCAGCTTTTGCTGCCACAGCAAAGGTGCCAGCGGGGAAAAGTGATGCTGGTCCTCACTGCCTCCTGGAACCCCTTCAAATGCCCCACGCAATTTGGCCCTCTCTGCTTCCCTGCGGACTCTAGCCTCAAAAGCACCTTTTTTCACTCTTGGCGCCCTCCAGAGTAAAAAAGACAAACGTCCAGCTTTTGCTGCCACAGCAAAGGTGCCAGCGGGGAAAAGTCATGCTGGTCCTCACTGCCTCCTGGAACCCCTTCAAATGCCCCACACAATTTGGCCCTCTCTGCTTTCCTGCGCACTCTAGCCTCAAAAGCACCTTTTTTCACTTTCGCCGCTGTTCGGAGCAAAAAAGACAAAGTCCAGCTTTTGCTGCCACAGCAAAGGTGCCAGCGGGGAAAAGTCATGCTGGTCCTCACTGCCTCCTGGAACCCCTTCAAATGCCCCACACAATTTGGCCCTCTCTGCTTTCCTGCGCACTCTAGCCTCAAAAGCACCTTTTTTCACTTTCGCCGCTGTTCGGAGCAAAAAAGACAAAGTCCAGCTTTTGCTGCCACAGCAAAGGTGCCAGCGGGGAAAAGTCATGCTGGTCCTCACTGCCTCCTGGAACCCCTTCAAATGCCCCACACAATTTGGCCCTCTCTGCTTCCCTGCGGACTCTAACCTCAAAAGCACCTTTTTTCACTTTGGCGCCCTCCGGAGCAAAAAAGAGAAACGTCCAGCTTTTGCTGCCACAGCAAAGGTGCCAGCGGGGAAAAGTCATGCTGGTCCTCACTGACTCATGGAACCCCTTCAAATGCCCCAGGCAATTTGGCCCTCTCTGCTTTCCTGCGCAATCTAGCCTCAATAGCACCTTTTTTCACTTTCGCCGCTGTTTGGAGCAAAAAAGACAAATGCCCAGCTTTTGCTGCCACAGCAAAGGTGCCAGCGGGGAAAAGTGATGCTGGTCCTCACTGCCTCCTGGAACCCCTTCAAATGCTCCAGGCAATTTGGCCCTCTCTGCTTTCCTGCGGACTCTAGCCTCAAAAGCACCTTTTTTCACTTTCGCCGCTGTTTGGAGCAAAAAAGACAAACGTCCAGCTGTTGCTGCCACAGCAAAGGTGCCAGCGGGGAAAAGTTATGCTGGTCCTCACTGCCTCCTGGAACCCCTTCAAATGCCCCACACAATTTGGTCCTCTCTGCTTTCCTGCGCACTATAGCCTCAAAAGCACCTTTTTTCACTCTTTGCGCCCTTCCGAGAAAAAAAGACAAACGTCCAGCTTTTGCTGCCACAGCAAAGGTGCCAGCGGGGAAAAGTGATGCTGGTCCTTCCTGACTCATGGAACCCCTTCAAATGCCCCACACAATTTGGCCCTCTCTGCTTTCATGCGCAATCTACCCTCAATAGCAACTTTTTTCACTTTCGCCGCTGTTTGGAGCAAAAAAGACAAACGCCCAGCTTTTGCTGCCACAGCAAAGGTGCCAGCGGGGAAAAGTGATGCTGGTCCTCACTGCCGCCTGGAACCCCTTCAAATGCCCCACACAATTTGGCCCTCTCTGCTTTCCTGCGCACTCTAGCTTCAAAAGCACCTTTTTTCACTTTCGCCGCTGTTTGGAGCAAAAAAGACAAACGTCCAGCTTTTGCTGCCACAGCAAAGGTGCCAGCGGGGAAAAGTGATGCTGGTCCTCAGTGCCTCCTGGAACCCCTTCAAATGCCCCAGACAATTTGGCCCTCTCTGCTTTCCTGCGCACTCTAGCTTCAAAAGCACCTTTTTTCACTTTCGCCGCTGTTTGGAGCAAAAAAGACAAACGTCCAGCTTTTGCTGCCACAGCAAAGGTGCCAGCGGGGAAAAGTGATGCTGGTCCTCACTGACTCCTGGAACCCCTTCAAATGCCTCAGACAATTTGGCCCTCTCTGCTTTCCTGCGCAATCTAGCCTCAAAAGCACCTTTTTTCACTTTCGGCGCTGTTTGGAGCAAAAAAGACAAACGTCCAGCTTTTGCTGCCACAGCAAAGGTGCCAGCGGGGAAAAGTCATGCTGGTTCTCACTGCCTCCTGGAACCCCTTCAAATGCCCTACACAATTTGGCCCTCTCTGCTTTCCTGCGTACTCTAGCCTCAAAAGCAACTTTTTTCACTCTTGGCGCCCTCCAGAGCAAAAAAGACAAACGTCCAGCTTTTGCTGCCACAGCAAAGGTGCCAGCGGGGAAAAGTCATGCTGGTCCTCACTGCCTTCTGGATCCCCTTCAAATGCCCCAGGCAATTTGGCCCTCTCTGCTTCCCTGCGGACTCTAGCCTCAAAAGCACCTTTTCTCACTCTTTGCGCCCTTCTGAGAAAAAAATACAAACGTCCAGCTTTTGCTGCCACAGCAAAGGTGCCAGCGGGGAAAAGTCATGCTGGTCCTCACTGACTCATGGAACCCCTTCAAATGCCCCACACAAATTGGCCCTCTCTGCTTTCCTGCGCAATCTAGCCTCAATAGCACCTTTTTTCACTTTCGCCGCTGTTTGGAGCAAAAAAGACAAACGTCCAGCTTTTGCTGCCACAGCAAAGGTGCCAGCGGGGAAAAGTGATGCTGGTCCTCACTGCCTCCTGGAACCCCTTCAAATGCCCCACACAATTTGGCCCTCTCTGCTTTCCTGCGCACTCTAGCTTCAAAAGCACCTTTTTTCACTTTCGCCGCTGTTTGGAGCAAAAAAGACAAACGTCCAGCTTTTGCTGCCACAGCAAAGGTGCCAGCGGGGAAAAGTGATGCTGGTCCTAACTGACTCCTGGAACCCCTTCAAATGCCTCAGACAATTTGGCCCTCTCTGCTTTCCTGCGCAATCTAGCCTCAAAAGCACCTTTTTTCACTTTCGGCGCTGTTTGGAGCAAAAAAGACAAACGTCCGGCTTTTGCTGCCACAGCAAAGGTGCCAGCGGGGAAAAGTCATGCTGGTTCTCACTGCCTCCTGGAACCCCTTCAAATGCCCTACACAATTTGGCCCTCTCTGCTTTCCTGCGCACTCTAGCCTCAAAAGCAACTTTTTTCACTCTTGGCGCCCTCCAGAGCAAAAAAGACAAACGTCCAGCTTTTGCTGCCACAGCAAAGGTGCCAGCGGGGAAAAGTCATGCTGGTCCTCACTGCCTTCTGGATCCCCTTCAAATGCCCCAGGCAATTTGGCCCTCTCTGCTTCCCTGCGGACTCTAGCCTCAAAAGCACCTTTTCTCACTCTTTGCGCCCTTCTGAGAAAAAAATACAAACGTCCAGCTTTTGCTGCCACAGCAAAGGTGCCAGCGGGGAAGAGTCATGCTGGTCCTCACTGACTCATGGAACCCCTTCAAATGCCCCACACAAGTTGGCCCTCTCTGCTTTCCTGCGCAATCTAGCCTCAATAGCACCTTTTTTCACTTTCGCCGCTGTTTGGAGCAAAAAAGACAAACGCCCAGCTTTTGCTGCCACAGCAAAGGTGCCAGCGGGGAAAAGTGATGCTGGTCCTCACTGCCTCCTGGAACCCCTTCAAATGCCCCACACAATTTGGCCCTCTCTGCTTCCCTGCGGACTCTAGCCTCAAAAGCAACTTTTTTCACTCTTGGCGCCCTCCAGAGCAAAAAAGACAAACGTCCAGCTTTTGCTGCCACAGCAAAGGTGCCAGCGGGGAAAAGTCATGCTGGTCCTCACTGCCTTCTGGAACCCCTTCAAATGCCCCAGGCAATTTGGCCCTCTCTGCTTCCCTGCGGACTCTAGCCTCAAAAGAACCTTTTTTCACTCTTGGCGCCCTACGGAGCAAAAAAGACAAACGTCCAGCTTTTGCTGCCACAGCAAAGGTGCCAGCGGGGAAAAGTGATGCTGGTCCTCACTGCCTCCTTTAACCCCTTCAAATGCCCCACACAATTTGGCCCTCTCTGCTTTCCTGCGCACTCTAGCTTCAAAAGCACCTTTTTTCACTTTCGCCGCTGTTTGGAGCAAAAAAGACAAACGTCCAGCTTTTGCTGCCACAGCAAAGGTGCCAGCGGGGAAAAGTGATGCTGGTCCTCACTGCCTCCTGGAACCCCTTCAAATGCCTCAGACAATTTGGCCCTCTCTGCTTTCCTGCGCAATCTAGCCTCAAAAGCACCTTTTTTCACTTTCGGCGCTGTTTGGAGCAAAAAAGACAAACGTCCAGCTTTTGCTGCCACAGCAAAGGTGCCAGCGGGGAAAAGTCATGCTGGTTCTCACTGCCTCCTGGAACCCCTTCAAATGCCCCACACAATTTGGCCCTCTCTGCTTTCCTGCGCACTCTAGCCTCAAAAGCACCTTTTTTCACTTTCGCCGCTGTTTGGAGCAAAAAAGACAAACGTCCAGCTTTTGCTGCCACAGCAAAGGTGCCAGCGGTGAAAAGTGATGCTAGTCCTCACTGCCTCCTGGAACCCCTTCAAATGCCTCAGACAATTTGGCCCTCTCTGCTTTCCTGTGCACTCTAGCCTCAAAAGCACCTTTTTTTCACTCTTGGCGCCCTCCGGAGCAAAAAATACAAAGATCCAGCTTTTGCTGCCACAGCAATGGTGCCAGCGGGGAAAAGTCATGCTGGTCCTCACTGCCTCCTGGAACCCCTGCAAATGCCCCAGACAATTTGGCCCTCTCTGCTTTCCTGCGCACTCTAGCCTCAAAAGCACCTTTTTTTACTCTTGGCGCCCTTCCGAGAAAAAAAGACAAACGTCCAGCTTTTGCTGCCACAGCAAAGGTGCCAGCGGGGAAAAGTCATGCTGGTCCTCACTGACTCCTGGAACCCCTTCAAATGCCCCAGACAATTTGGCCCTCTCTGCTTTCCTGCGCAATCTAGCCTCAATAGCACCTTTTTTCACTTTCGCCGCTGTTTGGAGCAAAAAAGACAAACGCCCAGCTTTTGCTGCCACAGCAAAGGTGCCAGCGGGGAAAAGTGATGCTGGTCCTCACTGCCTCCTGGAACCCCTTCAAATGCCCCAGGCAATTTGGCCCTCTCTGCTTTCCTGCGCACTCTAGCCTCAAAAGCACCTTTTTTCACTCTTGGCGCCCTCCAGAGTAAAAAAGACAAACGTCCAGCTTTTGCTGCCACAGCAAAGGTGCCAGCGGGAAAAGTCATGCTGGTCCTCACTGCCTCCTGGAACCCCTTCAAATGCCCCACACAATTTGGCCCTCTCTGCTTTCCTGCGCACTCTAGCCTCAAAAGCACCTTTTTTCACTTTCGCCGCTGTTCGGAGCAAAAAAGACAAAGTCCAGCTTTTGCTGCCACAGCAAAGGTGCCAGCGGGGAAAGTCATGCTGGTCCTCACTGCCTCCTGGAACCCCTTCAAATGCCCCACACAATTTGGCCCTCTCTGCTTTCCTGCGCACTCTAGCCTCAAAAGCACCTTTTTTCACTTTCGCCGCTGTTCGGAGCAAAAAAGACAAAGTCCAGCTTTTGCTGCCACAGCAAAGGTGCCAGCGGGGAAAAGTCATGCTGGTCCTCACTGCCTCCTGGAACCCCTTCAAATGCCCCACACAATTTGGCCCTCTCTGCTTCCCTGCGGACTCTAACCTCAAAAGCACCTTTTTTCTCACTTTGGCGCCCTCCGGAGCAAAAAAGAGAAACGTCCAGCTTTTGCTGCCACAGCAAAGGTGCCAGCGGGGAAAAGTCATGCTGGTCCTCACTGACTCATGGAACCCCTTCAAATGCCCCACACAAATTGGCCCTCTCTGCTTTCCTGCGCAATCTAGCCTCAATAGCACCTTTTTTCACTTTCGCCGCTGTTTGGAGCAAAAAAGACAAATGCCCAGCTTTTGCTGCCACAGCAAAGGTGCCAGCGGGGAAAAGTGATGCTGGTCCTCACTGCCTCCTGGAACCCCTTCAAATGCCCCACACAATTTGGCCCTCTCTGCTTCCCTGCGGACTCTAGCCTCAAAAGCACCTTTTTTCACTCTTGGCGCCCTACAGAGCAAAAAAGACAAACGTCCAGCTTTTGCTGCCACAGCAAAGGTGCCAGCGGGGAAAAGTGATGCTGGTCCTCACTACCTCCTGGAACCCCTTCAAATGCCCCACAGAATTTGCCCTCTCTGCTTTCCTGCGGTCTCTATCCTCAAAAGCAACTTTTTTCACTTTCGCCGCTGTTTGGAGCAAAAAAGACAAACGTCCAGCTTTTGCTGCACAGCAAAGGTGCCAGCGGGGAAAAGTGATGCTGGTCCTCACTGCCTCCTGGAACCCCTTCAAATGCCCCAGACAATTTGGCCCTCTCTGCTTCCCTGCGGACTCTATCCTCAAAAGCACCTTTTTCACTCTTGGCGCCCTCCGGAGCAAAAAAGACAAACGTCCAGCTTTTGCTGCCACAGCAAAGGTGCCAGCGGGGAAAAGTAATGCTGGTCCTCACTGCCTCCTGGAACCCCTTCAAATGCTCCAGGCAATTTGGCCCTCTCTGCTTTCCTGCGGACTCTAGCCTCAAAAGCACCTTTTTTCACTTTCGCCGCTGTTTGGAGCAAAAAAGACAAACGTCCAGCTGTTGCTGCCACAGCAAAGGTGCCAGCGGGGAAAAGTTATGCTGGTCCTCACTGCCTCCTGGAACCCCTTCAAATGCCCCACACAATTTGGTCCTCTCTGCTTTCCTGCGCACTATAGCCTCAAAAGCACCTTTTTTCACTCTTTGCGCCCTTCCGAGAAAAAAAGACAAACGTCCAGCTTTTGCTGCCACAGCAAAGGTGCCAGCGGGGAAAAGTGATGCTGGTCCTTCCTGACTCATGGAACCCCTTCAAATGCCCCACACAATTTGGCCCTCTCTGCTTTCATGCGCAATCTACCCTCAATAGCAACTTTTTTCACTTTCGCCGCTGTTTGGAGCAAAAAAGACAAACGCCCAGCTTTTGCTGCCACAGCAAAGGTGCCAGCGGGGAAAAGTGATGCTGGTCCTCACTGCCTCCTGGAACCCCTTCAAATGCCCCACACAATTTGGCCCTCTCTGCTTTCCTGCGCACTCTAGCTTCAAAAGCACCTTTTTTCACTTTCGCCGCTGTTTGGAGCAAAAAAGACAAACGTCCAGCTTTTGCTGCCACAGCAAAGGTGCCAGCGGGGAAAAGTCATGCTGGTCCTCACTGACTCCTGGAACCCCTTCAAATGCCCCAGACAATTTGGCCCTCTCTGCTTTCCTGCGCACTCTAGCTTCAAAAGCACCTTTTTTCACTTTCGCCGCTGTTTGGAGCAAAAAAGACAAACGTCCAGCTTTTGCTGCCACAGCAAAGGTGCCAGCGGGGAAAAGTGATGCTGGTCCTCACTGACTCCTGGAACCCCTTCAAATGCCTCAGACAATTTGGCCCTCTCTGCTTTCCTGCGCAATCTAGCCTCAAAAGCACCTTTTTTCACTTTCGGCGCTGTTTGGAGCAAAAAAGACAAACGTCCAGCTTTTGCTGCCACAGCAAAGGTGCCAGCGGGGAAAAGTCATGCTGGTTCTCACTGCCTCCTGGAACCCCTTCAAATGCCCTACACAATTTGGCCCTCTCTGCTTTCCTGCGCACTCTAGCCTCAAAAGCAACTTTTTTCACTCTTGGCGCCCTCCAGAGCAAAAAAGACAAACGTCCAGCTTTTGCTGCCACAGCAAAGGTGCCAGCGGGGAAAAGTCATAGTGGTCCTCACTGCCTCCTGGAACCCCTTCAAATGCCCCAGGCAATTTGGCCCTCTCTGCTTCCCTGCGGACTCTAGCCTCAAAAGCACCTTTTCTCACTCTTTGCGCCCTTCTGAGAAAAAAATACAAACGTCCAGCTTTTGCTGCCACAGCAAAGGTGCCAGCGGGGAAAAGTCATGCTGGTCCTCACTGACTCATGGAACCCCTTCAAATGCCCCACACAAATTGGCCCTCTCTGCTTTCCTGCGCAATCTAGCCTCAATAGCACCTTTTTTCACTTTCGCCGCTGTTTGGAGCAAAAAAGACAAACGCCCAGCTTTTGCTGCCACAGCAAAGGTGCCAGCGGGGAAAAGTGATGCTGGTCCTCACTGCCTCCTGGAACCCCTTCAAATGCCCCACACAATTTGGCCCTCTCTGCTTTCCTGCGCAATCTAGACTCAAAAGCACCTTTTTTCACTTTCGGCGCTGTTTGGAGCAAAAAAGACAAACGTCCAGCTTTTGCTGCCACAGCAAAGGTGCCAGCGGGGAAAAGTCATGCTGGTTCTCACTGCCTCCTGGAACCCCTTCAAATGCCCCACACAATTTGGCCCTCTCTGCTTTCCTGCGCACTCTAGCCTCAAAAGCAACTTTTTTCACTCTTGGCGCCCTCCAGAGCAAAAAAACAAACGTCCAGCTTTTGCTGCCACAGCAAAGGTGCCAGCGGGGAAAAGTCATGCTGGTCCTCACTGCCTTCTGGATCCCCTTCAAATGCCCCAGGCAATTTGGCCCTCTCTGCTTCCCTGCGGACTCTAGCCTCAAAAGCACCTTTTTTCACTGTTGGTGCCCTACGGAACAAAAAAGACAAACGTCCAGCTTTTGCTGCCACAGCAAAGGTGCCAGCGGGGAAAAGTGATGCTGGTCCTCACTGCCTCCTGGAACCCCTTCAAATGCCCCAGACAATTTGGCCCTCTCTGCTTTCCTGCGCACTCTAGCCTCAAAAGCACCTTTTTTCACTTTCGCCGCTGTTTGGAGCAAAAAAGACAAACGTCCAGCTTTTGCTGCCACAGCAAAGGTGCCAGCGGGGAAAAGTGCTGCTGGTCCTCACTGCCTCCTGGAACCCCTTCAAATGCCCCACACAATTTGGCCCTCTCTGCTTTCCTGCGCACACTAGCCTCAAAAGCACCTTTTTTCACTTTCGCCGCTGTTTGGAGCAAAAAAGACAAACGTCCAGCTTTTGCTGCCACAGCAAAGGTGCCAGCGGGGAAAAGTGATGCTAGTCCTCACTGCCTCCTGGAACCCCTTCAAATGCCTCAGACAATTTGGCCCTCTCTGCTTTCCTGTGCACTCTAGCCTCAAAAGCACCTTTTTTTCACTCTTGGCGCCCTCTGGAGCAAAAAATACAAAGGTCCAGCTTTTGCTGCCACAGCAAAGGTGCCAGCGGGAAACAGTGATGCTGGTCCTCACTGCCTCCTGGAACCCCTTCAAATGCCCCAGACAATTTGGCCCTCTCTGTTTTCCTGCGCACTCTAGCCTCAAAAGCACCTTTTTTCACTTTCGCCGCTGTTTGGAGCAAAAAAGACAAACGTCCAGCTTTTGCTGCCACAGCAAAGGTGCCAGCGGGGAAAAGTGATGCTGGTCCTCACTGCCTCCTGGAACCCCTTCAAATGCCCCAGACAATTTGGCCCTCTCTGCTTCCCTGCGGACTCTATCCTCAAAAGCACCTTTTTTCACTCTTGGCGCCCTTCAGAGCAAAAAAGACAAACGTCCAGCTTTTGCTGCCACAGCAAAGGTGCCAGCGGGGAAAAGTGATGCTGGTCCTCACTGCCTCCTGGAACCCCTTCAAATGCCCCACACAATTTGGCCCTCTCTGCTTCCCTGCGGACTCTAGCCTCAAAAGCAACTTTTTTCACTCTTGGCGCCCTCCAGAGCAAAAAAGACAAACGTCCAGCTTTTGCTGCCACAGCAAAGGTGCCAGCGGGGAAAAGTCATGCTGGTCCTCACTGCCTTCTGGAACCCCTTCAAATGCCCCAGGCAATTTGGCCCTCTCTGCTTCCCTGCGGACTCTAGCCTCAAAAGAACCTTTTTTCACTCTTGGCGCCCTACGGAGCAAAAAAGACAAACGTCCAGCTTTTGCTGCCACAGCAAAGGTGCCAGCGGGGAAAAGTGATGCTGGTCCTCACTGCCTCCTTTAACCCCTTCAAATGCCCCACACAATTTGGCCCTCTCTGCTTTCCTGCGCACTCTAGCTTCAAAAGCACCTTTTTTCACTTTCGCCGCTGTTTGGAGCAAAAAAGACAAACGTCCAGCTTTTGCTGCCACAGCAAAGGTGCCAGCGGGGAAAAGTGATGCTGGTCCTCACTGACTCCTGGAACCCCTTCAAATGCCTCAGACAATTTGGCCCTCTCTGCTTTCCTGCGCAATCTAGCCTCAAAAGCACCTTTTTTCACTTTCGGCGCTGTTTGGAGCAAAAAAGACAAACGTCCAGCTTTTGCTGCCACAGCAAAGGTGCCAGCGGGGAAAAGTCATGCTGGTTCTCACTGCCTCCTGGAACCCCTTCAAATGCCCCACACAATTTGGCCCTCTCTGCTTTCCTGCGCACTCTAGCCTCAAAAGCAACTTTTTTCACTCTTGGCGCCCTCCAGAGCAAAAAAACAAACGTCCAGCTTTTGCTGCCACAGCAAAGGTGCCAGCGGGGAAAAGTCATGCTGGTCCTCACTGCCTTCTGGATCCCCTTCAAATGCCCCAGGCAATTTGGCCCTCTCTGCTTCCCTGCGGACTCTAGCCTCAAAAGCACCTTTTTTCACTGTTGGTGCCCTACGGAGCAAAAAAGACAAACGTCCAGCTTTTGCTGCCACAGCAAAGGTGCCAGCGGGGAAAAGTGATGCTGGTCCTCACTGCCTCCTGGAACCCCTTCAAATGCCCCAGACAATTTGGCCCTCTCTGCTTTCCTGCGCACTCTAGCCTCAAAAGCACCTTTTTTCACTTTCGCCGCTGTTTGGAGCAAAAAAGACAAACGTCCAGCTTTTGCTGCCACAGCAAAGGTGCCAGCGGGGAAAAGTCATGCTGGTCCTCACTGCCTCCTGGAACCCCTTCAAATGCCCCACACAATTTGGCCCTCTCTGCTTTCCTGCGCACACTAGCCTCAAAAGCACCTTTTTTCACTTTCGCCGCTGTTTGGAGCAAAAAAGACAAACGTCCAGCTTTTGCTGCCACAGCAAAGGTGCCAGCGGGGAAAAGTGATGCTAGTCCTCACTGCCTCCTGGAACCCCTTCAAATGCCTCAGACAATTTGGCCCTCTCTGCTTTCCTGTGCACTCTAGCCTCAAAAGCACCTTTTTTTCACTCTTGGCGCCCTCCGGAGCAAAAAATACAAAGGTCCAGCTTTTGCTGCCACAGCAAAGGTGCCAGCGGGAAAAAGTGATGCTGGTCCTCACTGCCTCCTGGAACCCCTTCAAATGCCCCAGACAATTTGGCCCTATCTGCTTTCCTGCGCACTCTAGACTCAAAAGCACCTTTTTTCACTTTCGCCGCTGTTTGGAGCAAAAAAGACAAACGTCCAGCTTTTGCTGCCACAGCAAAGGTGCCAGCGGGGAAAAGTGATGCTGGTCCTCACTGCCTCCTGGAACCCCTTCAAATGCCCCAGACATTTTGGCCCTCTCTGCTTCCCTGCGGACTCTATCCTCAAAAGCACCTTTTTTCACTCTTGGCGCCCTACAGGGCAAAAAAGACAAACGTCCAGCTTTTGCTGCCACAGCAAAGGTACCAGCGGGGAAAAGTCATGCTGGTCCTCACTGCCTCCTGGAATCCCTTCAAATGCCCCACACAATTTGGCCCTCTCTGCTTTCCTGCGCACTCTAGCTTCAAAAGCACCTTTTTTCACTTTCGCCGCTGTTTGGAGCAAAAAAGACAAACGTCCAGCTTTTGCTGCCACAGCAAAGGTGCCAGCGGGGAAAAGTCATGCTGGTTCTCACTGCCTCCTGGAACCCCTTCAAATGCCCCACACAATTTGGCCCTCTCTGCTTTCCTGCGCACTCTAGCCTCAAAAGCACCTTTTTTCACTCTTGGCGCCCTCCAGAGCAAAAAAGACAAACGTCCAGCTTTTGCTGCCACAGCAAAGGTGCCAGCGGGGAAAAGTCATGCTGGTCCTCAATGCCTTCTGGAACCCCTTCAAATGCCCCAGGCAATTTGGCCCTCTCTGCTTCCCTGCGGACTCTAGCCTCAAAAGCACCTTTTTTCACTCTTGGCGCCCTCCGGAGCAAAAAAGACAAACGTCCAGCTTTTGCTGCCACAGCAAAGGTGCCAGCGGGGAAAAGTGATGCTGGTCCTCACTGCCTCCTGGAACCCCTTCAAATGCCCCAGACAATTTGGCCCTCTCTGCTTTCCTGCGCAATCTAGCCTCAAAAGCACCTTTTTTCACTTTCGGCGCTGTTTGGAGCAAAAAAGACAAACGTCCAGCTTTTGCTGCCACAGCAAAGGTGCCAGCGGGGAAAAGTGATGCTAGTCCTCATTGCCTCCTGGAACCCCTTCAAATGCCTCAGACAATTTGGCCCTCTCTGCTTTCCTGCGCACACTAGCCTCAAAAGCACCTTTTTTCACTCTTGGCGCCCTCCGGAGCAAAAAATACAAAGGTCCAGCTTTTGCTGCCACAGCAAAGGTGCCAGCGGGAAAAAGTGATGCTGGTCCTCACTGCCTCCTGGAACCCCTTCAAATGCCCCAGACAATTTGGCCCTCTCTGTTTTCCTGCGCACTCTAGCCTCAAAAGCACCTTTTTTCACTTTCGCCGCTGTTTGGAGCAAAAAAGACAAACGTCCAGCTTTTGCTGCCACAGCAAAGGTGCCAGCGGGGAAAAGTGATGCTGGTCCTCACTGCCTCCTGGAACCCCTTCAAATGCCCCAGACAATTTGGACCTCTCTGCTTCCCTGCGGACTCTATCCTCAAAAGCACCTTTTTTCACTCTTGGCGCCCTACAGAGCAAAAAAGACAAACGTCCAGCTTTTGCTGCCACAGCAAAGGTACCAGCGGGGAAAAGTCATGCTGGTCCTCACTGCCTCCTGGAATCCCTTCAAATGCCCCACACAATTTGGCCCTCTCTGCTTTCCTGCGCACTCTAGCTTCAAAAGCACCTTTTTTCACTTTCGCCGCTGTTTGGAGCAAAAAAGACAAACGTCCAGCTTTTGCTGCCACAGCAAAGGTGCCAGCGGGGAAAAGTCATGCTGGTTCTCACTGCCTCCTGGAACCCCTTCAAATGCCCCACACAATTTGGCCCTCTCTGCTTTCCTGCGCACTCTAGCCTCAAAAGCACCTTTTTTCACTGTTGGCGCCCTACGGAGCAAAAAAGACAAACGTCCAGCTTTTGCTGCCACAGCAAAGGTGCCAGCGGGGAAAAGTGATGCTGGTCCTCACTGCCTCCTGGAACCCCTTCAAATGCCCCAGACAATTTGGCCCTCTCTGCTTTCCTGCGCAATCTAGCCTCAAAAGCACCTTTTTTCACTTTCGGCGCTGTTTGGAGCAAAAAAGACAAACGTCCAGCTTTTGCTGCCACAGCAAAGGTGCCAGCGGGGAAAAGTGATGCTGGTCCTCACTGCCTCCTGGAACCCCTTCAAATGCCCCAGACAATTTGGCCCTCTCTGCTTTCCTGCGCACTCTAGCCTCAAAAACACCTTTTTTCACTTTCGCCGCTGTTTGGAGCAAAAAAGACAAACGTCCAGCTTTTGCTGCCACAGCAAAGGTGCCAGCGGGGAAAAGTGATGCTGGTCCTCACTGCCTCCTGGAACCCCTTCAAATGCCCCACACAATTTGGCCCTCTCTGCTTTCCTGCGCACACTAGCCTCAAAAGCACCTTTTTTCACTTTCGGCGCTGTTTGGAGCAAAAAAGACAAACGTCCAGCTTTTGCTGCCACAGCAAAGGTGCCAGCGGGGAAAAGTGATGCTGGTCCTCACTGCCTCCTGGAACCCCTTCAAATGCCCCACCCAATTTGGCCCTCTCTGCTTTCCTGCGCACTCTAGCCTCAAAAACACCTTTTTTCACTTTCGCCGCTGTTTGGAGCAAAAAAGACAAACGTCCAGCTTTTGCTGCCACAGCAAAGGTGCCAGCGGGGGAAAGTGATGCTGGTCCTCACTGACTCCTGGAACCCCTTCAAATGCCTCAGACAATTTGGCCCGCTCTGCTTTCCTGCGCAATCTAGCCTCAAAAGCACCTTTTTTCACTTTCGGCGCTGTTTGGAGCAAAAAAGACAAACGTCCAGCTTTTGCTGCCACAGCAAAGGTGCCAGCGGGGAAAAGTCATGCTGGTTCTCACTGCCTCCTGGAACCCCTTCAAATGCCCCACACAATTTGGCCCTCTCTGCTTTCCTGCGCACTCTAGCCTCAAAAGCAACTTTTTTCACTCTTGGCGCCCTCCAGAGCAAAAAAACAAACGTCCAGCTTTTGCTGCCACAGCAAAGGTGCCAGCGGGGAAAAGTCATGCTGGTCCTCACTGCCTTCTGGATCCCCTTCAAATGCCCCAGGCAATTTGGCCCTCTCTGCTTCCCTGCGGACTCTAGCCTCAAAAGCACCTTTTTTCACTGTTGGTGCCCTACGGAGCAAAAAAGACAAACGTCCAGCTTTTGCTGCCACAGCAAAGGTGCCAGCGGGGAAAAGTGATGCTGGTCCTCACTGCCTCCTGGAACCCCTTCAAATGCCCCACACAATTTGGCCCTCTCTGCTTTCCTGCGCACTCTAGCCTCAAAAGCACCTTTTTTCACTTTCGCCGCTGTTTGGAGCAAAAAAGACAAACGTCCAGCTTTTGCTGCCACAGCAAAGGTGCCAGCGGGGAAAAGTGATGCTGGTCCTCACTGCCTCCTGGAACCCCTTCAAATGCCCCACACAATTTGGCCCTCTCTGCTTTCCTGCGCACACTAGCCTCAAAAGCACCTTTTTTCACTTTCGCCGCTGTTTGGAGCAAAAAAGACAAACGTCCAGCTTTTGCTGCCACAGCAAAGGTGCCAGCGGGGAAAAGTGATGCTAGTCCTCACTGCCTCCTGGAACCCCTTCAAATGCCTCAGACAATTTGGCCCTCTCTGCTTTCCTGTGCACTCTAGCCTCAAAAGCACCTTTTTTTCACTCTTGGCGCCCTCCGGAGCAAAAAATACAAAGGTCCAGCTTTTGCTGCCACAGCAAAGGTGCCAGCGGGAAAAAGTGATGCTGGTCCTCACTGCCTCCTGGAACCCCTTCAAATGCCCCACCCAATTTGGCCCTCTCTGCTTTCCTGCGCACTCTAGCTTCAAAAGCACCTTTTTTCACTTTCGCCGCTGTTTGGAGCAAAAAAGACAAACGTCCAGCTTTTGCTGCCACAGCAAAGGTGCCAGCGGGGAAAAGTCATGCTGGTTCTCACTGCCTCCTGGAACCCCTTCAAATGCCCCACACAATTTGGCCCTCTCTGCTTTCCTGCGCACTCTAGCCTCAAAAGCACCTTTTTTCACTGTTGGCGCCCTACGGAGCAAAAAAGACAAACGTCCAGCTTTTGCTGCCACAGCAAAGGTGCCAGCGGGGAAAAGTGATGCTGGTCCTCACTGCCTCCTGGAACCCCTTCAAATGCCCCAGACAATTTGGCCCTCTCTGCTTTCCTGCGGACTCTAGCCTCAAAAACACCTTTTTTCACTTTCGCCGCTGTTTGGAGCAAAAAAGACAAACGTCCAGCTTTTGCTGCCACAGCAAAGGTGCCAGCGGGGAAAAGTGATGCTGGTCCTCACTGCCTCCTGGAACCCCTTCAAATGCCCCACACAATTTGGCCCTCTCTGCTTTCCTGCGCACACTAGCCTCAAAAGCACCTTTTTTCACTTTCGCCGCTGTTTGGAGCAAAAAAGACAAACGTCCAGCTTTTGCTGCCACAGCAAAGGTGCCAGCGGTGAAAAGTGATGCTAGTCCTCACTGCCTCCTGGAACCCCTTCAAATGCCTCAGACAATTTGGCCCTCTCTGCTTTCCTGTGCACTCTAGCCTCAAAAGCACCTTTTTTCACTCTTGGCGCCCTCCAGAGCAAAAAAGACAAACGTCCAGTTTTGCTGCCACAACAATGGTGCCAGCGGGGAGAAGTGATGCTGGTCCTCACTGCCTCCTGGAACCCCTTCAAATGCCCCACACAATTTGGCCCTCTCTGCTTTCCTGCGCACTATAGCCTCAAAAGCACCTTTTTTCACTTTCGCCGCTGTTTGGAGCAAAAAATACAAAGGTCCAGCTTTTGCTGCCACAGCAAAGGTGCCAGCGGTGAAAAGTGATGCTAGTCCTCACTGCCTCCTGGAACCCCTTCAAATGCCTCAGACAATTTGGCCCTCTCTGCTTTCCTGTGCACTCTAGCCTCAAAAGCACCTTTTTTTCACTCTTGGCGCCCTCCGGAGCAAAAAATACAAAGGTCCAGCTTTTGCTGCCACAGCAATGGTGCCAGCGGGGAAAAGTGATGCTGGTCCTCACTGCCTCCTGGAACCCCTTCAAATGCCCCAGACAATTTGGTCCTCTCTGCTTTCCTGCGCACTCTAGCCTCAAAAGCACCTTTTTTCACTCTTGGCGCCCTTCCGAGAAAAAAAGACAAACGTCCAGCTTTTGCTGCCACAGAAAAGGTGCCAGCGGGGAAAAGTCATGCTGGTCCTCACTGACTCCTAGAACCCCTTCAAATGCCCCACACAATTTGGCCCTCTCTGCTTTCCTGCGCAATCTAGCCTCAATAGCACCTTTTTCACTTTCGCCGCTGTTTGGAGCAAAAAAGACAAACGCCCAGCTTTTGCTGCCACAGCAAAGGTGCCAGCGGGGAAAAGTGATGCTGGTCCTCACTGCCTCCTGGAACCCCTTCAAATGCCCCAGGCAATTTGGCCCTCTCTGCTTTCCTGCGCACTCTAGCCTCAAAAGCACCTTTTTTTCACTCTTGGCGCCCTCCGGAGCAAAAAATACAAAGGTCCAGCTTTTGCTGCCACAGCAAAGGTGCCAGCGGGGAAAAGTCATGCTGGTCCTCAATGCCTTCTGGAACCCCTTCAAATGCCCCAGACAATTTGGTCCTCTCTGCTTTCCTGCGCACTCTAGCCTCAAAAGCACCTTTTTTCACTTTCGCCGCTGTTTGGAGCAAAAAAGACAAACGCCCAGCTTTTGCTGCCACAGCAAAGGTGCCAGCGGGGAAAAGTGATGCTGGTCCTCACTGACTCCTGGAACCCCTTCAAATGCCCCACACAATTTGGCCCTCTCTGCTTTCCTGCGCACTCTAGCCTCAAAAGCACCTTTTTTCAATTTCGCCGCTGTTTGGAGCAAAAAAGACAAACGCCCAGCTTTTGCTGCCACAGCAAAGGTGCCAGCGGGGAAAAGTGATGCTGGTCCTCACTGCCTCCTGGAACCCCTTCAAATGCCCCAGGCAATTTGGCCCTCTCTGCTTTCCTGCCCACTCTATCATCCAAAGCACCTTTTTTCACTCTTGGCGCCCTCTGGAGCAAAAAGGACAAACGTCCAGCTTTTGCTGCCACAGCAAAGGTGCCAGCGGGGAAAAGTGGTGCTGGTCCTCACTGCCTCCTTTAAACCCTTCAAATGACCCAGACAATTTTGCCCTCTCTGCTTTCCTGCGCACTCTATCCTCAAAAGCATATTTTTAACTTTTGCCTCTGTTTGGAGCAAAAAAGACAAATGTCCAGCTTTTGCTGCCACAGCAAAGGTGCCAGCGGGGAAAAGTCATGCTGGTCCTCACTGCCTCCTGGAACCCCTTCAAATGCCCCACACAATTTGGCCCTCTCTGCTTTCCTGCGGACTCTAGCCTCAAAAGCACCTTTTTTCACTCTTGGCGCCCTCCGGAGCAAAAAAGAAAAACGTCCAGCTTTTGCTGCAAACGTGCCAGCGGAGAAAAGTGATGCTGGTCCTCACTGCCTCCTTTAACCCCTTCAAATGCCCCAGACAATTTGGCCCTCTCTGCTTTCCTACGCACTCTAGCCTGAAAAGCACCTTTTTTCACTTTCGCCGCTGTTTAGAGCAAAAAAGACAAACGTCCAGCTTTTGCTGCCACAGCAAAGGTGCCAGCGGGGAAAAGTGGTGCTGGTCCTCACTGCCTCCTTTAAACCCTTCAAATGCCCCAGACAATTTGGCCCTCTCTGCTTTCCTGTGCACTCTAGCCTCAAAAGCACCTTTTTTCACTCTTGGCGCCCTCCGGAGCAAAAAAGACAAACGTCCAGCTTTTGCTGCCACAGCAATGGTGCCAGTGGGGAAAAGTGATGCTGGTCCTCACTGCCTCCTGGAACCCCTTCAAATGCTCCAGGCAATTTGGCCCTCTCTGCTTTCCTGCGGACTCTAGCCTCAAAAGCACCTTTTTTCACTCTTGGCGCCCTCCGGAGCAAAAAAGACAAACGTCCAGCTTTTGCTGCTACAACAATGGTGCCAGCAGGGAAAAGTGATGCTGGTCCTCACTGCCTCCTGGAAGCCCTTCAAATGCCCCACACAATTTGGTCCTCCGTGCTTTCCTGCGCACTCTATCCTCAAAAGCAACTTTTTTCACTTTTGCCGCTGTTTGGAGCAAAAAAGACAAACGTCCAGCTTTTGCTGCCACAGCAAAGGTGCCAGCGGGAAAAAGTGATGCTGGTCCTCACTGCCTCCTGGAACCCCTTCAAATGCCCCACACAATTTGGCCCTCTCTGCTTTCCTGCGGACTCTAGCCTCAAAAGCACCTTTTTTCACTCTTGGCGCCCTCCAGAGTAAAAAAGACAAACGTCCAGCATTTGCTGCCACAGCAAAGGTGCCAGCGGGGAAAAGTGATGCTGGTCCTCACTGCCTCCTGGAACCCCTTCAAATGCTCCAGGCAATTTGGCCCTCTCTGCTTTCCTGCGGACTCTAGCCTCAAAAGCACCTTTTTTCACTCTTGGCGCCCTCCGGAGCAAAAAAGACAAACGTCCAGCTTTTGCTGCTACAACAATGGTGCCAGCGGGGAAAAGTGATGCTGGTCCTCACTGCCTCCTGGAAGCCCTTCAAATGCCCCACACAATTTGGTCCTCTCTGCTTTCCTGCGCACTCTATCCTCAAAAGCAACTTTTTTCACTTTTGCCGCTGTTTGGAGCAAAAAAGACAAACGTCCAGCTTTTGCTGCCACAGCAAAGGTGCCAGCGGGAAAAAGTGATGCTGGTCCTCACTGCCTCCTGGAACCCCTTCAAATGCCCCACACAATTTGGCCCTCTCTGCTTTCCTGCGGACTCTAGCCTCAAAAGCACCTTTTTTCACTCTTGGCGCCCTCCAGAGTAAAAAAGACAAACGTCCAGCATTTGCTGCCACAGCAAAGGTGCCAGCGAGGAAAAGTGATGCTGGTCCTCACTGCCTCCTGGAACCCCTTAAAATGCCCCACACAATTTGGCCCTCTCTGCTTTCCTGCGCACTCTAGCCTCAAAAGCACCTTTTTTCAATTTCGCGGCTCTTTGGAGAAAAAAATACAAACGTCCAGCTTTTGCTGCCACAGCAAAGGTGCCAGCGGGGAAAAGTAATGCTGGTCCTCACTGCCTCCTGGAACCCCTTCAAATGCCCCAGGCAATTTGGCCCTCTCTGCTTTCCTGCCCACTCTATCGTCCAAAGCACCTTTTTTCACTCTTGGCGCCCTCTGGAGCAAAAAGGACAAACGTCCAGCTTTTGCTGCCACAGCAAAGGTGCCAGCGGGGAAAAGTGGTGCTGGTCCTCACTGCCTCCTTTAACCCCTTCAAGTGACCCAGACAATTTTGCCCTCTCTGCTTTCCTGCGCACTCTATCCTCAAAAGCAACTTTTTTAACTTTTGCCGCTGTTTGGAGCAAAAAAGACAAACGTCCAGCTTTTGCTGCCACAGCAAAGGTGCCAGCGGGGAAAAGTCATGCTGGTCCTCACTGCCTCCTGGAACCCCTTCAAATGCCCCAGGCAATTTGGCCCTCTCTGCTTGCCTGCCTGACTGTATCCTCAAAAGCACCTTTTTTCACTCTTGGCGCCCTCCGGAGCAAAAAGGACAAACGTCCAGCTTTTGCTGCAAACGTGCCAGCGGTGAAAAGTGATGCTGGTCCTCACTGCCTCCTTTAACCCCTTCAAATGCCCCACACAATTTGGCCCTCTCTGCTTTCCTGCGCACTCTAGCCTCAAAAGCACCTTTTTTCACTTTCGCCGCTGTTTGGAGCAAAAAAGACAAACGTCCAGCTTTTGCTGCCACAGCAAAGGTGCCAGCGGGGAAAAGTGATGCTGGTCCTCACTGCCTCCTGGAACCCCTTCAAATGCCCCAGACAATTTGGCCCTCTCTGCTTTCCTGCGGACACTATCCTCAAAAGCACCTTTTTTCACTCTTGGAGCCCTACGGAGCAAAAAAGACAAACGTCCAGCTTTTGCTGCCACAGCAAATGTGCCAGCGGGGAAAAGTGATGCTGGTCCTCACTGCCTCCTGGAACCCCTTCAAATGCCCCAGGCAATTTGGCCCTCTCTGCTTGCCTGCCTGACTGTAGCCTCAAAAGCACCTTTTTTCACTCTTGGCGCCCTGCGGAGCAAAAAGGACAAACGTCCAGCTTTTGCTGCCACAGCAAAGGTGCCAGCGGGGAAAAGTGATGCTGGTCCTCACTGCCTCCTGGAACCCCTTCAAATGCCCCACACAATTTGGCCCTCTCTGCTTTCCTGCAAACTCTAGCCTCAAAAGCACCTTTTTTCACTCTTGGCGCCCTCCAGAGCAAAAAAGACAAACGTCCAGCTTTTGCTTCTACAACAATGGTGCCAGCGGGGAAAAGTGATGCTGGTCCTCACTGCCTTCTGGAACCCCTTCAAATGCCCCAGAGAATTTGGTCCTCTCTGCTTTCCTGCGCACTCTAGCCTCAAAAGCACCTTTTTTCACTTTCGCCGCTGTTTGGAGCAAAAAAGACAAACGCCCAGCTTTTGCTGCCACAGCAAAGGTGCCAGCGGGGAAAAGTGATGCTGGTCCTCACTGCCTCCTGGAACCCCTTCAAATGCCCCACACAATTTGGCCCTCTCTGCTTCCATGCGCACTCTAGCCTCAAAAGCACCTTTTTTCACTCTTGGCGCCCTACGGAGCAAAAAAGAAAAATGTCCAGCTTTTGCTGCCACAACAATGGTGCCAGCGGGGAAAAGTGATGCTGGTCCTCACTGTCTCCTGGAACCCCTTCAAATGCCCCAGACAATTTGGCCCTCTCTGCTTTCCTGCGCACTCTATCCTCAAAAGCACATTTTTTCTCTTTCGCCGCTGTTTGGAGCAAAAAAGACAAACGCCCAGCTTTTGCTGCCACAGCAAAGGTGCCAGCGGGGAAAAGTGATCCTGGTCCTCACTGCCTCCTGGAACCCCTTCAAATGCCCCAGACAATTTGGTCCTATCTGCTTTCCTGCGCACTCTATCCTCAAAAGCACCTTTTTTCTCTTTCGCCGCTGTTTGGAGCAAAAAAGACAAACGCCCAGCTTTTGCTGCCACAGCAAAGGTGCCAGCGGGGAAAAGTGATGCTGGTCCTCACTGCCTCCTGGAACCCCTTCAAATGCCCCAGGCATTTTGGCCCTCTCTGCTTGCCTGCCTGACTGTAGCCTCAAAAGCACCTTTTTTCACTCTTGGCGCCCTGCGGAGCAAAAAGGACAAACGTCCATCTTTTGCTGCCACAGCAAAGGTGCCAGCGGGGAAAAGTGATGCTGGTCCTCACTGCCTCCTGGAACCCCTTCAAATGCCCCACACAATTTGGCCCTCTCTGCTTTCCTGCGGACTCTAGCCTCAAAAGCACCTTTTTTCACTCTTGGCGCCCTCCAGAGCAAAAAAGACAAACATCCAGCTTTTGCTTCTACAACAATGGTGCCAGCGGGGAAAAGTGATGCTGGTCCTCACTGCCTTATGGAACCCCTTCAAATGCCCCAGAGAATTTGGTCCTCTCTGCTTTCCTGCGCACTCTAGCCTCAAAAGCACCTTTTTTCACTTTCGCCGCTGTTTGGAGCAAAAAAGACAAACGCCCAGTATTTGCTGCCACAGCAAAGGTGCCAGCGGGGAAAAGTGATGCTGGTCCTCACTGCCTCCTGGAACCCCTTCAAATGCCCCACACAATTTGGCCCTCTCTGCTTTCCTGCGGACTCTAGCCTCAAAAGCACCTTTTTTCACTCTTGGCGCCCTCAGGAGCAAAAAAGAAAAATGTCCAGCTTTTGCTGCCACAACAATGGTGCCAGCGTGGAAAAGTGATGCTGGTCCTCACTGTCTCCTGGAACCCCTTCAAATGCCCCAGACAATTTGGCCCTCTCTGCTTTCCTGCGCACTCTAGCCTCAAAAGCACCTTTTTTCACTTTCGCCGCTGTTTGGAGCAAAAAAGACAAACGTCCAGCTTTTGCTGCCACAGCAAAGGTGCCAGCGGGAAAAAGTGATGCTGGTCCTCACTGCCTCCAGGAACCCCTTCAAATGCCCCACACAATTTGGCCCTCTCTGCTTTCCTGCGCACTCTAGCCTCAAAAGCACCTTTTTTCACTCTTGGCGCCCTCCGGATCGAAAAAGAAAAACGTCCAGCTTTTGCTGCTACAATAATGGTGCCAGCGGGGAAAAGTGATGCTGGTCCTCACTGCCTCCTGGAACCCCTTCAAATGCCCCAGACAATTTGGTCCTCTCTGCTTTCCTGCGCACTCTATCCTCAAAAGCACCTTTTTTCTCTTTCGCCGCTGTTTGGAGCAAAAAAGACAAACGCCCAGCTTTTGCTGCCACAGCAAAGGTGCCAGCGGGGAAAAGTGATGCTGGTCCTCACTGCCTCCTGGAACCCCTTCAAATGCCCCAGACAATTTGGCCCTATCTGCTTCCCTGCGGACTCTAGCCTCAAAAGCACCTTTTTTCACTCTTGGCGCCATACGGAGCAAAAAAGACAAACGTCCAGCTTTTGCTGCCACAGCAAAGGTGCCAGCGGGGAAAAGTGATGCTGGTCCTCACTGCCTCCTGGAACCCCTTCAAATGCCCCAGACAATTTGGCCCTCTCTGCTTTCCTGCGGACTCTAGCCTCAAAAGCACCTTTTTTCACTCTTGGCGCCCTCCGGAGCAAAAAAGAAAAACGTCCAGCTTTTGCTGCTACAACAATGGTGCCAGCGGGGAAAAGTGATGCTGGTCCTCACTGCCTCCTGGAACCCCTTCAAATGCCCCAGACAATTTGGCCCTCTCTGCTTTCCTGCGCACTCTATCCTCAAAAGCACCTTTTTTCACTTTCGCCACTGTTTGGAGCAAAAAAGACAAACGTCCAGCTTTTGCTGCCAAGGAAAAGGTGCCAGCGGGGAAAAGTGATGCTGGTCCTCACTGCCTCCTGGAACCCCTTCAAATGCCCCACACAATTTGGCCCTCTCTGCTTTCCTGCGGACTCTAGCCTCAAAAGCACCTTTTTTCACTCTTGGCGCACTCCGGAGCAAAAAATACAAACGTCCAGCTTTTGCTGCTACAACAATGGTGCCAGCGGGGAAAAGTGATGCTGGTCCTCACTGCCTCCTGGAACCCCTTCAAATGCCCCACACAATTTGGCCCTCTCAGCTTTCCTGCGCAATGTAGCCTCAAAAGCACCTTTTTTCACTTTCGCCGCTGTTTGGAGCAAAAAAGACAAACGTCCAGCTTTTGCTGCCACAGCAAAGGTGCCAGCGGGGAAAAGTGATGCTGGTCCTCACTGCCTCCTGGAACCCCTTCAAATGCCCCAGACAATTTGGCCCTCTCTGCTTTCCTGCGCACTCTAGCCTCAAAAGCACCTTTTTTCAATTTCGCCGCTCTTTGGAGCAAAAAATACAAACGTCCAGCTTTTGCTGCCACAGCAAAGGTGCCAGCGGGGAAAAGTGATGCTGGTCCTCACTGCCTCCTGGAACCCCTTCAAATGCCCCACACAATTTGGCCCTCTCTGCTTTCCTGCGCACTCTAGCCTCAAAAGCACCTTTTTTCACTCTTGGCGCCCTCCGGAGCAAAAAAGACAAACGTCCAGCTTTTGCTTCTACAACAATGGTGCCAGCGGGGAAAAGTGATGCTGGTCCTCACTGCCTTCTGGAACCCCTTCAAATGCCCCAGACAATTTGGTCCTCTCTGCTTTCCTGCGCACTCTAGCCTCAAAAGCACCTTTTTTCACTTTCGCCGCTGTTTGGAGCAAAAAAGACAAACGCCCAGCTTTTGCTGCCACAGCAAAGGTGCCAGCGGGGAAAAGTGATGCTGGTCCTCACTGCCTCCTGGAACCCCTTCAAATGCCCCACACAATTTGGCCCTCTCTGCTTTCCTGCGCACTCTAGCCTCAAAAGCACCTTTTTTCACTCTTGGCGCCCTCCGGAGCAAAAAAGATAAATGTCCAGCTTTTGCTGCCACAACAATGGTGCCAGCGGGGAGAAGTGATGCTGGTCCTCACTGCCTCCTGGAACCCCTTCAAATGCCCCAGACAATTTGGCCCTTTCTGCTTTCCTGCGCACTCTAGCCTCAAAAGCACCTTTTTTCACTTTCGCCGCTGTTTGGAGCAAAAAAGACAAACGTCCAGCTTTTGCTGCCACAGCAAAGGTGCCAGCGGGCAAAAGTGATGCTGGTCCTCACTGCCTCCAGGAACCCCTTCAAATGCCCCACACAATTTGGCCCTCTCTGCTTTCCTGCGCAATCTAGCCTCAAAAGCACGTTTTTTCACTCTTGGCGCCCTCCGGAGTAAAAAAGACAAACGTCCAGCTTTTGCTGCCACAGCAAAAGTGCCAGCGGGGAAAAGTGATGCTGGTCCTCACTGCCTCCTGGAACCCCTTCAAATGCCCCACGCAATTTGGCCCTCTCTGCTTTCCTGCGCACTCTATCCAAAAAAGCACCTTTTTTCACTTTCGCCACTGTTTGGAGCAAAAAAGACAAACGTCCAGCTTTTGCTGCCAAGGCAAAGGTGCCAGCGGGGAAAAGTGATGCTGGTCCTCACTGACTCCTGGAACCCCTTCAAATGCCCCACACAATTTGGCCCTCTCTGCTTTCCTGCGCACTCTAGCCTCAAAAGCAACTTTTTCACTTTCGCCGCTGTTCGGAGCAAAAAAGACAAAAGTCCAGCTTTTGCTGCCACAGCAAAGGTGCCAGCGGGGAAAAGTGATGCTGGTCCTCACTGCCTCCTGGAACCCCTTCAAATGCCCCAGACAATTTGGTCCTCTATGCTTTCCTGCGCACTCTAGCCTCAAAAGCACCTTTTTTCACTCTTGGCGCCTTTCCGAGAAAAAAAGACAAACGTCCAGCTTTTGCTGCCACAGCAAAGGTGCCAGCGGGAAAAGTCATGCTGGTTCTCACTGCCTCCTGGAACCCCTTCAAATGCCCCACACAATTTGGCCCTCTCTGCTTTCCTGCGCACTCTAGCCTCAAAAGCAACTTTTTTCACTCTTGGCGCCCTGCAGAGCAAAAAAGACAAACGTCCAGCTTTTGCTACCACAGCAAAGGTGCCAGCGGGGAAAAGTCATGCTGGTCCTCACTGCCTTCTGGAACCCCTTCAAATGCCCCAGGCAATTTGTCCCTCTCTGCTTCCCTGCGGACTCTAGCATCAAAAGCACCTTTTTTCACTCTTGGCGCCCTACGGAGCAAAAAAGACAAACGTCCAGCTTTTGCTGCCACAGCAAAGGTGCCAGCGGTGAAAAGTGATGCTGGTCCTCACTGCCTCCTGGAACCCCTTCAAATGCCCCACACAATTTGGCCCTCTCTGCTTCCCTGCGGAATCTAGCCTCAAAAGCACCTTTTTTCACTCTTGGCGCCCTCCGGAGAAAAAAAGACAAACGTCCAGCTTTTGCTGCCACAGCAAAGGTGCCAGCGGGGAAAAGTCATGCTGGTCCTCACTGCCTCCTGGAACCCCTTCAAATGCCCCAGGCAATTTGGCCCTCTCTGCTTGCCTGCCTGACTGTATCCTCAAAAGCACCTTTTTTCACTCTTGGCGCCCTCCGGAGCAAAAAGGACAAACGTCCAGCTTTTGCTGCAAACGTGCCAGCGGTGAAAAGTGATGCTGGTCCTCACTGCCTCCTTTAACCCCTTCAAATGCCCACACAATTTGGCCCTCTCTGCTTTCCTGCGCACTCTAGCCTCAAAAGCACCTTTTTTCACTTTCGCCGCTGTTTGGAGCAAAAAAGACAAACGTCCAGCTTTTGCTGCCACAGCAAAGGTGCCAGCGGGGAAAAGTGATGCTGGTCCTCACTGCCTCCTGGAACCCCTTCAAATGCCCCAGACAATTTGGCCCTCTCTGCTTTCCTGCGGACACTATCCTCAAAAGCACCTTTTTTCACTCTTGGAGCCCTACGGAGCAAAAAAGACAAACGTCCAGCTTTTGCTGCCACAGCAAATGTGCCAGCGGGGAAAAGTGATGCTGGTCCTCACTGCCTCCTGGAACCCCTTCAAATGCCCCAGGCAATTTGGCCCTCTCTGCTTGCCTGCCTGACTGTAGCCTCAAAAGCACCTTTTTTCACTCTTGGCGCCCTGCGGAGCAAAAAGGACAAACGTCCAGCTTTTGCTGCCACAGCAAAGGTGCCAGCGGGGAAAAGTGATGCTGGTCCTCACTGCCTCCTGGAACCCCTTCAAATGCCC